>NC_047628.2:9961558-10268702 GCF_009650485.2 Drosophila albomicans | reverse complement strand
TTCAAAATATACTAAAATACTATATATCGAATGTTGTATTTGGTATAAAATTGGTTTATATTGAAAATAATGAAATAAGAAAAAGTTTAATAAAATAAATGGTAATAAGTAGATATTAAGAATTAAGATAATACTCATTATCATATTAAAAATGAATATTAAATTATACTAAATATTAAATAATAAGAAATTATTTAAAATAACTAATATTCAAATTAACAATTAATATTAAATGTTTATTAGATTAAAACAAATATAAAATATTAATATATAATTTATATTATTTATAATGTATATAAATAAAAAATAAATTATTATTTAATATGAAATAAGCTTTTCCGAATACAACTTAAACAACTTAATATTTAAAATTAACTAGATAATAAATAAATCTTGTAGTATATAGTAATTTCATTCGAAATAAGTATTTGTTGCGATTTGATAAATAAACAAAAACAATGGAAAAATGTAAAGTTGATCAAGAATACAACAAAATGATTTACAATAATTCCAAACAGCTGCCTAAATTCAACGTCTCGTGTATGTGGGTAAATATTTGAAAAGTTCTTGACAAATAATAAACTTAAATAGTATTTAAAGTTGATATACGCAACGCACGCGCTTAAGCTCTCTCAATGTAAACAATTCCAATTTTGTTTTGAGCTAAATCAACAAATTTTGAAAATACTTTGAGCTCTCTTTCTTTCTCCCTAGGTTTCTCTCATAAGCAACCCATCCACGAGACGCGGAAATTCTCTACCCAAAAAAAAAAATAAAAGAAGAGTAAAGAGTGAAACAAAAGTCTGACATTTAAAACTAAACACGTCTGCCAATATTAATATATATTCTTTGTTATATATGTATAGACGAGACAAGCGAAGAGCTTCCATTAATGTCAAACTGCGGCAGTGGCAAGAACTCATCCCATTCTCTAAGCTCACAGAGTCGCAAACTCTGTGGCAGTGGCAGTTTTTCAAAACTTTTGCCCACACTTTGAGGAAAGTTCAATACGTTCGTTCGATGCTTTTTAGCGAACAATTTCAAATGCAACACAACGCGGCAAGGATATTTTTCACTTTACGCCATGCCAGTTGCCAGTTGCCAGTTGCCAGTTTGCCACGGCGTGGCATGCCTCCTCCCCCTCCTCCTCCTTCTTCTCCGCCCGACAGCAGAAGCGCACACAAAAATTATATATGGAATTCACGGCCAGGGCCATTCGACAGTCGCGTCGACTGCCACTTGTTGTTTGGGTTTTGGACCAGCTGCCTTCCCCTTTCCCCTCCTCTCCCTTTCCCTTTTGAGTGTTGCCAATGTTAATCGAAGTTGTGTGCACGAAAAGAAGGAAGCGCGAGCAAAAAAAATGGGAAAGGAAAGCAAAGAACTGAAAGAGGAACTCGTCGCGTTATCTCACGTATATGGGCAGACATAAAAACAAATTACATGTCAAGGGAGGCGAGGAGGAGGAGAAGGAGAAGGAGAAGGAGCAGGTCATAGAGTGCTGCTTAAGCGGCTTTATGTACAAAAATTGTAAATGGCATTTGTCTCTGGTGTGTGTGTGGCAAGTGCATAAGCATGTGAGTATGTGTGTGTGTGTGTGTGTGTCTGCATGCAGCTATTTCCGGTGTTATGGCGGCCAACGGAAGCGGCCGCCGTTTGTTTTCCTACATCATTTTCATTTTTTTCCTTTCTTTCTGTCCTTTCCTTTTGCTCGTTTTTTTTTTGCGCACTTTTCAATGTGCAAAACTCCTGCAAAAGTTTAGCAATATTGAAAAGTTTAGCATGTATTTGCTGTTGTTCGTGCCTGGATCACAGTCATAACAATAAACTCACTCCATAAATAAGTTATTAGTCAATGTCTTTCAGGTTTGTGTCCATGTTATGGCCCTGATGGCGCCACAATTGCTCCTTATTGATGTGCCCCGCAGTTGATCGAAAGTGCGCCGCCAATCGACATCGTTACAAGTCCATCAGCAGCTGAAAGTTCATAAAACTGTAATAGCACTAGAATTTGGCAATCTATTTTTTTTTATTGCTGACATCTATTTGCATTATTTTATATTTATCTCTGAATAATTATGGTATACACAGTTTTAGCTGATTAACTTATTTGTATATTGGTTTTACCAATTAACGAAATACAAATTTAAGAAGCTAACACGTTGAAGTATAAAATGCAAATGGTTAGTGAAATAATTTGTACAGCTAAGAAAGCTTGTTGGTATTAAACATGGAATAATTAGTGTGAAACATATGTTCAGAGAATTAAGCAAGCACGTGTGTTTGTCTAATTGTCGAAATGTTTTCAACAAAAGAATTTTCGACTTAGCAATCTAGTTAAACAGCAACTGATTAAACACGTTTATAACCGATAAATCCGCATTAGTTCTCAATAAAAAATAAGAGTTGGATGATAACAAATTTACATTATTTAAACTGTAGTTATTTAAGAATAAATAACGAATACATTACAATGTATTTTCATTTAACAATCTAGTTTTTCAACAACAAAAATCACAAATAGAATATTACATTTTATTTTCTTTTATAGTATTAGCTAGCTTAGCATCTGATTAAACATCAGCAGAGTCAAATATTTTGCATTGTTGAGCTAAAACTATGACGATAAAGAAGAACTTGACAGATGCTCGGCTTTGCTATAAAAGTGCTGCTGCCTTGATAAATCTCATCATTCTGAAATTGATTTTAATCGAAGCAAGATGAAAACTACATTCGTTATTCTGTGCTCCGCCTTCTTGGCAATTCTTTTTGCCAATCTGCCAATGAGCGAAGCTGTCGACTGTTCTCTGTCTGTATATGCTAACTCACCTGACTGTATTACAGCACCATCTAGTTTTGATTCCACCACTGAAACCACAACTGACACCACCACTGAAGTCACCAAGTATCCTGGACATCCACGCAGACGTCACGGCAGAAGATTCGGCAAATTCAGGAAAGCGGTTTTCAACTTCTATTTCTAAAAAGTTGTAAACAAATATGACTGCATTAAAGGATTAAGGGATAAATTAACTTTGTTAAAATTTCTTAATTTCTTATAAAACATATCTAAATTTTTAATATTTGATGATTTTTATTTTTCGTATATCCTTTTTATTCCCTGCTCCCTTTAAAAATGGATCATAAAGGAACTACAGAAAACGTCAAGTAAACTTGATTGCAAGACACTCCGTTGCTAAGGTCTCCAAAATCTGAATTCAAATTTATTATTAATGTAGTTGTTACTTACTTTTAGGTTTATTATTTAGTTTTAATTTTAAAGTATTTCCAAATAGATATATAAATGTGTCAAATAAATACATATAATGTGATTTTAAAATTATGAAATGAACTCGGAACAAAGCTTAAACCCTTTTTAAACCTTGTGTCATCAATTGTACATATGTAATTGCCGTTTTCCTCGGGTTCATTAAAATTTTAAAAGTCGTAAATGCTTTTTAACGAAGTCAAAAATATTTCTTATCTATACCAAATAAAGCAGACTAATTCAGAAAACAGAGTATCTTGTAGACGAGCATTGTCGACTTGCTTATACATAATTGCATTTTTAATAAGTATTTAAAATAAAACAAATAATTGCATATATTCAAAGGAAATTAAAATTTCGTAATTACTTCTATAGCTAAAACAGCTGTTTAAATATCCAAATATGCAACAACCTTTCAAATTTGTGTGCAGTCCGTTTGATCAATTTGCTATAAAAATGCTCTAGATTTGATAAAGATCATAATTCTCGTATTATATTCAATCGAAGTAAGATGAGAGCCACCGTCATCATTTTAGTTTTTGCTTTTTTGGCAATTCTTTTTGTCAATCTGCCAATGAGCAATGCAGAAAAATGTGATCCACAGGGACTTCCCGCGGGATGTACTGACTGTGATGACCCAGCGAATGCTAGTGAACCTGACTGTCTTCCACTGCTTAACTGCTTAAGAAACTGCTTAACTGGGCATTGAGACAAACGAGGCACACAAAATGGACGCAGAAGATTTGATCAATTAAAAAAAAGAGTATTTTTGAAAATTCTTGACAACAAATATGACAGCTATAAACACCTAAATCACTTGTAAAAATTGTTTTAATAAATATTTGAGTAAATAAAATTGTGTAATATGTGAAATATGTGTAAAATGTGAAATACTTGTATTAATGTGAAAACTCTCTTGGCTGGACACTCCTCGCCGAACAATTTAAAACAAAAGAAAAAGCTGTATATATCTTTTAATTCAACATTTTTTGAAACATTATGCATATGATATGTACATATGTATATGCCAAAAATTAACTTATAATTTAATTTCATATTAAAATTAAAAAATGAACTAGTGAAATTGTTAAAGGTTTTATTTAATGACGCACTTTCGTGCTTTTTCTTTTTTTTTAATTCAAGTTTACTATATTTTGTATAAATTTGTATGAAGAGAGCATCAAACTAATGAATTATTTCTTATAGAAGGGTTTTATAACTTTGTTTCGGCAGGAAATGTATGTAACAGGTAGAGGGAGGCATCACCGACTGTATAAAATATATATATTCTTAACTATAGTAATTGAGATTCCTGGTTTGCGATCAGATAAGAATTATCGAAGTTATCAATCACAGAAATACTTTTGTATGTTTTGTAGTTACTATATTGCGTCATCTGTGGTATATTTTGAATGTGGTACTACATCGATATACAAAATAAACAGTTCGGTATATTTTTACTATTTTTGTAGTATATTCTTTTTTTGCTTTTATTTAAGATGGGTAGCGGGTATCTCACAGTCAAGCACACTCGACTGTAGCTTTCTTATTTGTTAATACTAAAATGACACCTGATTAAATATGATTTGTTTTCTATTGACTCTAAATAAATGAGGCTCAAATTTTTGATTTGCTATAAAAATGCTGTTGATAGAAAAAAGCTAATTATTGTGATCGCATAATTAAGCGAAATAAGATGAAAACTTCTTTCGTCATTTTGTGCGCTGCCTTTCTGGCAATTCTTTTTGTCAATCTGCCAGTGAGTGAAGCAGTTGCTTGCAGTGATCCAAATGATCAGGATTGTACTGATTGCTCCAACACGATGAATCTGTCATCGCCTGACTGTACTACAACTGTTAGCTATGAGACGGCTACAACCACTGAGAGGACTAAGTATCCTGGACATCGAGGCAAACGTGGCGGCAGATTCCGGCAAGCCATCTTCAATTTCTACTTTTAAATACAACGTTGGAAAACAAACATCAATTAAGATCTAAAGCGTATCGTTGAATAAATTGTAAACAAAAATATTTGAATATATATATTTGATAGAAAATATAAAGGATTTTTTTAAAATTATTTTAAAAAACATACAACATCTTCATGAATTTGATTCTTAAATTTAAAAATTTATTAATTTACATCTTATTGCAACATTTAATTTCAATTTCAAGACCAATTACACCTCTGATGAGACAGCATCAAGCTTCTTCTGACAACTAACTTTCAGCAACTCAATCTTGAACAAGCTAAGCTGCAAAATATTTCAATTAAATGAATGTGGCTTATATTATAATGATGTTTTTGTTTTCTTTAAGACATAATAGAAATATAAAATAAATAAAGTCGTGTGCAAATTTATATTTTAATGGGGTAAACCACTTTAAATTTGATGAAAAGTAACACAAACCAGATAGGTAAATATTTATTGATCAAGTAAAATCACTTGTGTAAATAATTACGTCTTTCTATATATTAAGTTATTTGTATCATATTTTTTAAACAATAAGTGATATTAGAATAAAGAAACAATTTTTTTTCCTATATTCAATTAAAATTATTTGCGATTTTTAATCCACTAAATCTATTTATTATTATTTTAACAAGCAAAATGTGCTATACTTTAATATACTAAAAAAATACCACATTAATATACTAAAAATCGAATATCGGATATGCCTTATTCTGTCTGTATGTATGTATGTATTTAACATTTCCCGCTGGCACAAAATTTGTATTATTATTGTTATTATTATTATACTTCTGGGTAGGTGGCATAAAAATGTAAAATGCGGTGGGGTCCAATGTATTTATTTTTTAATTTAAATAATATAATAAATGAGTTTGTTTAAAATCTTATTCACAAGTTGTTTTCATCCAAATAACCCAAAATGAAATATTGACAACTGATCAAATAATTAACCTAATATTTGACCTCTTCTATAATCGCTGACGAACATCGAAATTTGACATCTGTGTTTATTTACGTATTTCGATGTGCTATAAAAGTGCGATAATCTTTGAGGAATTGCATCAGTGATCAATTGATAATACTTGAATCAAGATGAGAACGAATCTCTTTGCTCTGAGCTGTGCTCTGTTGGCAATCCTCATTGCCAATCTTCCCGCTGGAGAGGCTGTATCCTGTACAGTTGATCCAACCTTTGTTGGTTGTACTGACTGCTCACTGAGTGCAAATGCTGCCAATGTTGATTGCGTAGCTGCAGCCGATCCCTCATCCGATCCGTCATCCGATCCCTCATCCGATCCCGCAGCCACAGATGATGAAACTGATGTAACTTTAACTTCCACTGCCGCTTCTGCTGACGATAGTGACGATGCTACTACTGAGACAACAACTGCGAAGGACTGCGACTGTCGTCACCATGGACGCAGACGCGGTGATCGATGGGGACGTGGACGTGGACGCCGTGGCGGTCGTCGAGGCCGTGGAAGACGCGGTGGTCGTGGAGGTCCTGGTGGTTGGGGTCGCGGGTGGGGCGGAAGGCGCGATGACCGCTGGGGTGGTTGGTAAAAATATACTTTTTGAGTGCCAACACTCAAGAAAATAAATTTACTAATGACAGCAATTGGATAACTGGGATATTGGTGTTTGATTTTTATTGAAAAGGATTCTTTGATTTCTAAGATAATTTTCGTAAAATACTAGAGTAAATCTAGATTGAAGAGAAGATTGCAAATTTGTGAACTTTTCTATCTTCAGAATATTTGTTTTTGATTTCCATACAAGAGGATTCTGTGGTTACTAAGATAATTTTAAAAAAATACTATTTATTATTTATTTTAAAGCTACATGGAAACAAGAAAATGTAGATTATAAAGAAGATAAAAATATGTAAACTTTTCCATATTAAAAAACAAGAATTTTACGTTGATAAAATCTTAAAACAAGATTTTGTTTATCAATCATCGTTTGAGATAAAAAAAAGTATTTTCTTTTTATTTTTGAGATTTTGCATTCGTGTTTAAATTACAATTGCTCCTTATTGATGTGCCCCGCAGTTGATCGAAAGTGCGCCGCCAATCGACATCGTTACAAGTCCATCAGCAGCTGAAAGTTCATAAAACTGTAATAGCACTAGAATTTGGCAATCTATTTTTTTTTATTGCTGACATCTATTTGCATTATTTTATATTTATCTCTGAATAATTATGGTATACACAGTTTTAGCTGATTAACTTATTTGTATATTGGTTTTACCAATTAACGAAATACAAATTTAAGAAGCTAACACGTTGAAGTATAAAATGCAAATGGTTAGTGAAATAATTTGTACAGCTAAGAAAGCTTGTTGGTATTAAATATGGAATAATTAGTGTGAAACATATGTTCAGAGAATTAAGCAAGCACGTGTGTTTGTCTAATTGTCGAAATGTTTTCAACAAAAGAATTTTCGACTTAGCAATCTAGTTAAACAGCAACTGATTAAACACGTTTATAACCGATAAATCCGCATTAGTTCTCAATAAAAAATAAGAGTTGGATGATAACAAATTTACATTATTTAAACTGTAGTTATTTAAGAATAAATAACGAATACATTACAATGTATTTTCATTTAACAATCTAGTTTTTCAACAACAAAAATCACAAATAGAATATTACATTTTATTTTCTTTTATAGTATTAGCTAGCTTAGCATCTGATTAAACATCAGCAGAGTCAAATATTTTGCATTGTTGAGCTAAAACTATGACGATAAAGAAGAACTTAACAGATGCTAGGATTTGCTATAAAAGTGCTGCTGCCTTGATAAATCTCATCATTCTGAAATTGATTTTAATCGAAGCAAGATGAAAACTACATTCGTTATTCTGTGCTCCGCCTTCTTGGCAATTCTTTTTGCCAATCTGCCAATGAGCGAAGCTGTCGACTGTTCTCTGTCTGTATATGCTAACTCACCTGACTGTATTACAGCACCATCTAGTTTTGATTCCACCACTGAAACCACAACTGACACCACCACTGAAGTCACCAAGTATCCTGGACATCCACGCAGACGTCACGGCAGAAGATTCGGCAAATTCAGGAAAGCGGTTTTCAACTTCTATTTCTAAAAAGTTGTAAACAAATATGACTGCATTAAAGGATTAAGGGATAAATTAACTTTGTTAAAATTTCTTAATTTCTTATAAAACATATCTAAATTTTTAATATTTGATGATTTTTATTTTTCGTATATCCTTTTTATTCCCTGCTCCCTTTAAAAATGGATCATAAAGGAACTACAGAAAACGTCAAGTAAACTTGATTGCAAGACACTCCGTTGCTAAGGTCTCCAAAATCTGAATTCAAATTTATTATTAATGTAGTTGTTACTTACTTTTAGGTTTATTATTTAGTTTTAATTTTAAAGTATTTCCAAATAGATATATAAATGTGTCAAATAAATACATATAATGTGATTTTAAAATTATGAAATGAACTCGGAACAAAGCTTAAACCCTTTTTAAACCTTGTGTCATCAATTGTACATATGTAATTGCCGTTTTCCTCGGGTTCATTAAAATTTTAAAAGTCGTAAATGCTTTTTAACGAAGTCAAAAATATTTCTTATCTATACCAAATAAAGCAGACTAATTCAGAAAACAGAGTATCTTGTAGACGAGCATTGTCGACTTGCTTATACATAATTGCATTTTTAATAAGTATTTAAAATAAAACAAATAATTGCATATATTCAAAGGAAATTAAAATTTCGTAATTACTTCTATAGCTAAAACAGCTGTTTAAATATCCAAATATGCAACAACCTTTCAAATTTGTGTGCAGTCCGTTTGATCAATTTGCTATAAAAATGCTCTAGATTTGATAAAGATCATAATTCTCGTATTATATTCAATCGAAGTAAGATGAGAGCCACCGTCATCATTTTAGTTTTTGCTTTTTTGGCAATTCTTTTTGTCAATCTGCCAATGAGCAATGCAGAAAAATGTGATCCACAGGGACTTCCCGCGGGATGTACTGACTGTGATGACCCAGCGAATGCTAGTGAACCTGACTGTCTTCCACTGCTTAACTGCTTAAGACACTGCTTAACTGGGCATTGAGACAAACGAGGCACACAAAATGGACGCAGAAGATTTGATCAATTAAAAAAAAGAGTATTTTTGAAAATTCTTGACAACAAATATGACAGCTATAAACACCTAAATCACTTGTAAAAATTGTTTTAATAAATATTTGAGTAAATAAAATTGTGTAATATGTGAAATATGTGTAAAATGTGAAATACTTGTATTAATGTGAAAACTCTCTTGGCTGGACACTCCTCGCCGAACAATTTAAAACAAAAGAAAAAGCTGTATATATCTTTTAATTCAACATTTTTTGAAACATTATGCATATGATATGTACATATGTATATGCCAAAAATTAACTTATAATTTAATTTCATATTAAAATTAAAAAATGAACTAGTGAAATTGTTAAAGGTTTTATTTAATGACGCACTTTCGTGCTTTTTCTTTTTTTTTAATTCAAGTTTACTATATTTTGTATAAATTTGTATGAAGAGAGCATCAAACTAATGAATTATTTCTTATAGAAGGGTTTTATAACTTTGTTTCGGCAGGAAATGTATGTAACAGGTAGAGGGAGGCATCACCGACTGTATAAAATATATATATTCTTAACTATAGTAATTGAGATTCCTGGTTTGCGATCAGATAAGAATTATCGAAGTTATCAATCACAGAAATACTTTTGTATGTTTTGTAGTTACTATATTGCGTCATCTGTGGTATATTTTGAATGTGGTACTACATCGATATACAAAATAAACAGTTCGGTATATTTTTACTATTTTTGTAGTATATTCTTTTTTTGCTTTTATTTAAGATGGGTAGCGGGTATCTCACAGTCAAGCACACTCGACTGTAGCTTTCTTATTTGTTAATACTAAAATGACACCTGATTAAATATGATTTGTTTTCTATTGACTCTAAATAAATGAGGCTCAAATTTTTGATTTGCTATAAAAATGCTGTTGATAGAAAAAAGCTAATTATTGTGATCGCATAATTAAGCGAAATAAGATGAAAACTTCTTTCGTCATTTTGTGCGCTGCCTTTCTGGCAATTCTTTTTGTCAATCTGCCAGTGAGTGAAGCAGTTGCTTGCAGTGATCCAAATGATCAGGATTGTACTGATTGCTCCAACACGATGAATCTGTCATCGCCTGACTGTACTACAACTGTTAGCTATGAAACAGCAACAACCACTGAGAGGACTAAGTATCCTGGACATCGAGGCAAACGTGGCGGCAGATTCCGGCAAGCCATCTTCAATTTCTACTTTTAAATACAACGTTGGAAAACAAACATTAATTAAGATCTAAAGCGTATCGTTGAATAAATTGTAAACAAAAATATTTGAATATATATATTTGATAGAAAATATAAAGGATTTTTTTAAAATTATTTTAAAAAACATACAACATCTTCATGAATTTGATTCTTAAATTTAAAAATTTATTAATTTACATCTTATTGCAACATTTAATTTCAATTTTCAAGACCAATTACACCTCTGATGAGACAGCATCAAGCTTCTTCTGACAACTAACTTTCAGCAACTCAATCTTGAACAAGCTAAGCTGCAAAATATTTCAATTAAATGAATGTGGCTTATATTATAATGATGTTTTTTTTTTTCTTTAAGACATAATAGAAATATAGAGTAAATAAAGTCGTGTGCAAATTTATATTTTAATGGGGTAAACCACTTTAAATTTGATGAAAAGTAACACAAACCAGATAGGTAAATATTTATTGATCAAGTAAAATCACTTGTGTAAATAATTACGTCTTTCTATATATTAAGTTATTTGTATCATATTTTTTAAACAATAAGTGATATTAGAATAAAGAAACAATTTTTTTTCCTATATTCAATTAAAATTATTTGCGATTTTTAATCCACTAAATCTATTTATTATTATTTTAACAAGCAAAATGTGCTATACTTTAATATACTAAAAAAATACCACATTAATATACTAAAAATCGAATATCGGATATGCCTTATTCTGTCTGTATGTATGTATGTATTTAACATTTCCCGCTGGCACAAAATTTGTATTATTATTGTTATTATTATTATACTTCTGGGTAGGGGCATAAAAATGTAAAATGTTGTGAAGTCCAATGTATTTATTTTTTAATTTAAATAATATAATAAATGAGTTTGTTTAAAATCTTATTCACAAGTTGTTTTCATCCAAATAACCCAAAATGAAATATTGACAACTGATCAAATAATTAACCTAATATTTGACCTCTTCTATAATCGCTGACGAACATCGAAATTTGACATCTGTGTTTATTTACGTATTTCGATGTGCTATAAAAGTGCGATAATCTTTGAGGAATTGCATCAGTGATCAATTGATAATACTTGAATCAAGATGAGAACGAATCTCTTTGCTCTGAGCTGTGCTCTGTTGGCAATCCTCATTGCCAATCTTCCCGCTGGAGAGGCTGTATCCTGTACAGTTGATCCAACCTTTGTTGGTTGTACTGACTGCTCACTGAGTGCAAATGCTGCCAATGTTGATTGCGTAGCTGCAGCCGATCCCTCATCCGATCCGTCATCCGATCCCTCATCCGATCCCGCAGCCACAGATGATGAAACTGATGTAACTTTAACTTCCACTGCCGCTTCTGCTGACGATAGTGACGATGCTACTACTGAGACAACAACTGCGAAGGACTGCGACTGTCGTCACCATGGACGCAGACGCGGTGATCGATGGGGACGTGGACGTGGACGCCGTGGCGGTCGTCGAGGCCGTGGAAGACGCGGTGGTCGTGGAGGTCCTGGTGGTTGGGGTCGCGGGTGGGGCGGAAGGCGCGATGACCGCTGGGGTGGTTGGTAAAAATATACTTTTTGAGTGCCAACACTCAAGAAAATAAATTTACTAATGACAGCAATTGGATAACTGGGATATTGGTGTTTGATTTTTATTGAAAAGGATTCTTTGATTTCTAAGATAATTTTCGTAAAATACTAGAGTAAATCTAGATTGAAGAGAAGATTGCAAATTTGTGAACTTTTCTATCTTCAGAATATTTGTTTTTGATTTCCATACAAGAGGATTCTGTGGTTACTAAGATAATTTAAAAAAAATACTATTTATTATTTATTTTAAAGCTACATGGAAACAAGAAAATGTAGATTATAAAGAAGATAAAAATATGTAAACTTTTCCATATTAAAAAACAAGAATTTTACGTTGATAAAATCTTAAAACAAGATTTTGTTTATCAATCATCGTTTGAGATAAAAAAAAGTATTTTCTTTTTATTTTTGAGATTTTGCATTCGTGTTTAAATTATCATATAATATCGATTTCAGTTGTTAGAAAAACATTCCTGTAAACTTAGTTTCACCTTACAATTATAATATTAGCTGGTCACAATGCACAGGAAAACTTTAAACATAACTTAAAAGACACAAATTGATTGCGGTTTTATTTCGTTTCATATTTTTACGGAAATCTATAAAAATCATTACTCAATCGATTATTTTATTCGTTTTGTTAAGCCAGTTCTTTTTATTTTAATGAGCGCATCGATGCATTCAAAAAGAGCTTTAAATACGTGTAAAACATCAGTGATAAATTTCACATTCGTGAAACAAAATTGCATTCAACAGTTATTCACTGAAAAAACTCAACTTTGGTTGGCGCTTAAAACCCTAGAAATGCTCACTCAAAAATGCAAAGTGCCTCACTTACAGTTATTCTAGCAAATATCTATAAAATGGCCCAATCAGTCATCGAACATCAGTCAACAGGCAGTCAAAATATGCAATCACAGTTCAAAGTCACAAACAACGAAAAAGAAGAAAGAAAATCGACAGGAATATCAAGATAATTACGCGAGTGTGTGTTTGTGTGTGTGTTTGAGGTGCTGGCAAATGGTACATAAATTTCACGTCTCTGAGCACAACGAAAATAAAAATGAAAACAAAAATGAAGTGAAATTTTAATAAGCTAAATAAAGCGGCATGAGATAAAAGACGCCGCCAGGTGAAAGCGGCTAAGAAAACAGCACGCAAAAAAGAGAGCAGCTAACAAAGGTGGAGGGGGAAAGGAACATCACATCGCATAATGCAAAGCCCCAGACAAATATGTGAGCACCACTTCTCCTCCCTTCTCCCCACAGGTTGATGTGGTGAAGAGAAGGCGGCGAGGCGAGACAGCGCCTGGATGTATGCTATGCTTTTCTTTATGCATATTTAAAAAGCCACCCACCCAATAAGTATGCTACAAATAATAAGCGTAGTGAAGCGGCGCGCATTATAAACCAGACTCTGGGCAGGGTAACGTTATGCCTCAGACCATTTTAGCCCAAAGTCTACATGGAATTATGCGAAGCTTCTGCTTCTGCTGCTGCTTCTCGGGATGCCTCGCTGCTGTTGTTGTTTTTGTTAATGGAGCAAAGCTCTGGCAGCAATGTTGCTGTTGTTGGTATTATCCTGCGACTGTGATTGTCTGTGCTGTTTGTAGTTAAAATGAGCACAACAACAGCAACAACAACAACGACAATGAAAGCAACAACCACCAAGAGGAAGACACGACACGAAGCGCCATTAAATGCGCAGCAGAAGCTAAACAAAAATCAGAAGCTACACAAAGAGAATATGCTAAACGTTTGACGAGACTCGAAAAATAAAATAAATGAAAAGACAGCTTAACAACAAATAAGAATATACATATATATATTTCAAGAACAAAGAATCACGACGCGTTATAAAACGTATGAAAATATGCAAGAACAAATTCTAATGAATTTTCTTTGCAGGTGTTTTTTTAACAAAAGGAGTTTTGCTTTTAAGTAGACTGCATATAAATTTATTTTAGTTTAAATACAACAAGGTAATTATAATTTTTAAGATGAATCAAAATTGTATTTGTACGTGCAGCGGAACACAAAAATGAATCTGTTTAAGCTTTTCCATCTTAATTTTGGCCATAGAAATAAAATGAATATTTTTAGGAATCATTTTTCTTTGCTTTTAATTTCGTTTTACCTTTTGACAGCAATTTTTGTCATTTTTAAATGGAAATTGCTTCTTTGACCTGCTAGGTACATGTCTTTTACTGCCAAAATAATCTCAGATCAACAATTAAAGTAATTTAACCAATATCTGAGCAGCACAACGACGCATTAAAATCGAAATAAATGTGATTCGAAATACGCCTATCCAACCGTACAATCTACAAATTAAATATCCCCAGTTTGATGTTCTTTCTTTTGCTTTCCCCATACACAAACATTCCTTACAGATTTAGCCACAAAGTGTTGTCTAATGATGTGTTGCGCCCTCATTTTTTTGTGCTGCTTTTGCTGTGCACACCCCATAAAAGGTGTCAGAAATCGAAAAAAAAACGTAGGCATAAAAAGCAAACGCCAAATTAAAGCTGTGTGGTTTAGTACAAGTGATGTTACAAAAAAAAAGACGACAAGACGAGGCGAATGAAAAGAATTACAAGAAACAGTCAAACATGAGCATAAAAAACTGAAAAACGAAATGTTGAGCACTTTTTTTCAGCCGCATGCTTTAGATGCAGCCTCTCATGAAACAAGATAGAGCACAACAGCCCGGGTTGGGTTATTGAACTGTGCCTGTGCCTGGGATAGATCTCAATGGATGGGACACTAAAAAGTTCCACCTTATCGAAATGACAAACAAATTTTAATCAACATACACAACACGGCACAGCTGTAATGCATTCTTGCCTGCCTTCTGCCTTCAGCCTCCTGCCTGCTGATGACATCCTTTACGCTCTGTGGCAGGATACGATTCAAAACATCACGTCGATTTTAAGCACATTGATTAGAACTGCCAGAAGGGGGGATTCACAATTGAGGACGAGCTGAGAGCTGAGGACTGAGGCGTACTCGTCCACCGGATAATAATAGCTGCTGCTCATGATGCCACAAAGTGCTGAGGCGAGCCTGAGTCTGAGTCTGAGCCTGTTTGATGTTGATTATGACAAAGTTGCTGCTGCCTGATAAGCCTCAAAAACTCTCAAGCGATGAGCGTGCAAATTTGTGTATGAAAAAAAACAACAAAATTATAAAATCAACTTCATTCAGTAAGCAGAATATCGAATACTCTTTCTAATTAAATCGGGGGAAGAAATTAGAAGAACATTTTTAAAACTTTTTTTGTATAAATTATTTTAGAAAACGATATTCAATAAAATATATGTGTGAACAAAATGATATGCAAAATAATTTTAAATTTGAATGTTATAAATTTAAAAATAAAATATTTTTTTAGAGATCTTTTATTTAATATGTATCTAAACATTTTAAGAAAATGGTAACAGAGGTAAAAAATAAATAAATATTAAATAAAAAAGAAAGCAATACGGATATTTTGATTCCATTCAAAGATGTAATCCATTTATTATATTTAAGTATTAACTATACGGAATATACTGATAATTAAATTATCTATAAATTGGAAATCTTTTTATTTAAAATTTTTAAATAAAATTTCCTGCCCTGAAAATTACTATAAAAATGAATTGATATCTCTAACAAAATATAATTTTTTGTATAGAAATTACAATAATTTAAGAAGTGCATTTGTCAATTATTTTTTACTAAATTTAGAAAATATTTCAATAGAATAAAATATAATATAATAATATAGAAATTAATGAAAATTTGAAACTATCGAAAAAAACTCCACACATTCGTCAGCTGTAACAAATGCGAACGTCAGTAATAGTATCTGGAATCAAAGGGTATGCCGAATGCTATTTGGAAGGCGGAGTTGGGAAAACAAAACAGGATGCGTGCTGTTGTTGGTGTTGCTTCGATGCCACAGTTCTGGCTGCCGCCTGCTGCCGTCGACGCCTCTTGCCTCCTGCCTCTTGCCTCACGCACGTGTCGCCCTAAAAAGGCGATCTAATCAAATGGAAGTAAAATGTGTAAAAGGTGGAAAATTTACGCTGAGAAAAAATAAAGAACAGCAGCCGGAAAAATAGACCAAACATTTAAAAAAAAAAAAAAAAACACTCACTGTGGAAAATGGAAAATCATAACTCGTCGAATTTTTTTTGGTTTTCGTTTTCTTCAAAAGATTTGAACACACTAAAGTTCGTCGTGTCGCATGACTAGACATTTTATATGTACAGCGACTTTAAAACTTAAAGTTTTACACTTTATGACGGGAAATTGGGTAAAAGGCCGAGACTCAGGGAAGGCCCAACCCGAAATGGATATCATATGCTAATTTCCATATGGTCAACCCTTTTTCGAAGCGACAACCCAACACGAGAAATTTTAATAATTTTCACTGTGAAGTGAAGTTTTTGCCAGCCAACAGAGTGCGTTGCCTTTTTGGGGGCTAATTGTATGCTAAACGTTTGAGGGGCGGATTTTTCGAAAGAGCGGCGAGAACGCGCCTCCCATTTTTGGAGAACGGGCAAGGCAATCCAAAGTTTTTGTGGCAGCTTAGAGTTGGGTCCAACACCGACGGCACCGGCACCGGCAACACACACAGCTCACAGAGGACACATGAGACATTGAGTTTACAGCGACTGCCAGCTGAACTATCAACATGATAGCCGGGTAATGACTTTAATTGTTCGGGACACTGCTGATATTCGAGATAGAAAAGCTAATATGCTAGACGTATCGCATGATGGAGCATCGCTTAAGCTATTGCTCTGCTTCTTCGAGGGGTTAATTTCAATGAATGTTTGCGGACAAAACAGGCAAAACAGCTTAAAACCAGCAAAACAGTTTACGACACGCAGCGAGCAGTGAGATGAAGTGTGCGTTGGCAAAATGTGTGTGTTAGTTTTTAGAAATTATGTTATGGGCACTGTCATAGAATCTGCTTAGATATTCATAACTTTTAGGTTTTATCACCAAGTGCTTCTTCATATAATTTTTTATTCATTTTATCTTTAGTATTATTTTATTTATATAATCTGTTTTGCTATAGCTAAGACTAACTTCACAGAATTAAAGCACGATCATTAGCATTAATGGTTCCCAAGTTATTAGAGTTGAAAATGTAAAACAATTATATTATTTAGTAGAATTATTTCAAAACTCTGAATTAAATATTACAAAAATATAGCCAAAGTAGATAAGACAACAACCCAACAAAGAATATTCTTCAGTTTGATTAGAATCTATAAAATTTGGAATGCTATCATAATGTTGCACAAATTTTAAAACAAATTAACAACTTAGGTGATGGGTTCAATAATCATTTATTTATGGATTGTCGGTTTAAGTGATAGCCTTAATCCATTAACTAATTATTGTAATTGGAAACAAATTGTAGAAGTTATATAAGAAATACTTTTGTATGGGTTAAATCGCTACGGGTCTTAGTTGATTTGGCTCTCCATTTGGTATATTTTATACTCTATGGTATATTTTGCATGTAGCACTACCCTAATATACCATATAGACTTTGGTATATTTAAGTATATTTTGTGGTATTCAATTGTTTTTTTTTTTTTTTTTTTTTAATTTTTTTTTTGCTTTCATTACACACTCGACTGTAGCTTTCTTACTTGTTAAAATTATCAGATATTATTCTCTGCTTTTGATTAAGTTTTATTTTTAAGATAAAGAAATAGATTTTTGTAGAATTTTTGCCGAAGCCTGTTAATATAATTACTACTGATTGTGATTTTGACAACTTGGCAAGTTGATTAATAGAGTTGATTCTAAAAGCGAAAAGTGCAGATATTTAGAAACACATCTTAAAACTAACTAAGCTAAAAGCAGTAGTTACTTTTTAGAAATTAATTTATGTATTATTTGTTAACTTTCCTAACAAATGCTGCTCATTTCTCTAAGATAATATTTGTTGTAGTTGCCAAATTGAGATCCTTGTAATGATTCGCATACACAAATCTTGCTACATTTTTCTAAACTACAATTTGCTAAGCTACAATGAGCAAACTTTATCCCATAGCCCAGTTCAGACGTTTGCACCCCCTTCTACATCCCCTCTTCTCTTTTTGTGCGCCTTACTTAAAAACTAACTCAAGTGCCGCGTGTCGCCTCAGCTCAACTGCAGTCGATGTTGCAGGAGCCAGAGCAGAGGCAGAGGCAGCAGCCAAAGAGCAGCAGCCAGGTCGAGGCCATTATTTTCACGGTTCAACGATGCACTAATGCAAGGACAACGTTTCCACTTTCTCTCACACTCTCTATCTCTCCTCTCTCTCTCTCTTGCTCTTTCTCTCCGTTCCTGTGTGTCGTCTTTTCTGCTGGCTGTTTGGCATCCACGTGCTGTGCCATAATTAGGCGGACTGTGGCAAATCCAATAATTACCGAGCGTTAAAAAAGTTTCAAGTGCGTCGAGCACAGAGCGAAGAACCGCAGAACACATGTCGCTATGAAGTAGTTGATGAGGGAGGGAGATGAGGTGCGGGGGGCGTGACAGGATATGAAACATGAAAAACAAATTGAAGAGCCAACATCCGGTTGACTGGGCTAGGGCTCAGTTGATGCTGTTGCAGCTTCCCTCGGTTGCTGCTGCTGCTGCTGCTGATGACGTCGCCTGCGTCGTCGTTGTCAATGCAACAATGACGACAATCAAATGACGTTTGCATCAATGAGCAATTGGCGAAACAGAGGCAGAGGGTGCAGAGACAGGATAACGATGGCATCGAGCACAAAAAAAAATGCAAAGAGAAGGAGGACAGAGAGAGAGTGAGAGGCAGCGGGAAAATGATAGCGTGGATTAAACGATTTTTAATGAAAAGCCTTCAGACGGCCGCATGAATGAATGACAGCGGCTGACACACGCACTCTCACACAAACACATACAGTGAAAGGGCGAGGACAAACTCACACAGGGAGCAGAGTGATAGAGAGTGAGTGTGCCATACACACACAGACACACATATGGCTGGAGGACAATGAGTAAAGACGGAGCCTCAGCTGCAATTGCCAGCAAATGCAGGACAAAAAATTGCATGATTGAAAATTGCACTTGAGGCCGATCGACCGAGAAGCGGAGACACACACACACGCCCACACTTGGCAAAAGTGGAAAAGGGGGAATGGAAATTGGGTTGACGTAGCAAACAGTTTCCGCCTCTCTCTCTCGCTCTCTGTATCTCGCTGTCTCTGTTGATGAGCTGTAGCCAAAAGAAAACAGCGGCGCAATTGTTATGAAAAGCGCTTTTCTTAACTGTCCAAAAAATGCTGGAAATGATGGAAGACGTTCGCCCCCCGCCCTTTCTCTGACTCTCTGTGACTGACCCTTTGCTCGCTTTGTGATGTTTTTGTCAAGGGTTTCGCTGATTGGGTTCCAATCCTTGTCAATTTCTGCAGGCCTTCAAAGCAAACCTTTTGTTGTCAAGGTGCGGGTCGGACAAAAGTAAAGTGGAACTTGGTCAGCAGCACGCTTTGAAGTGGCCAACCCCGCAAAAATGTTTTGTGGCCAACTTAATGAAGTGGACATATCTTGACGAACAATTGCCAAGCACTTCAAGAAATGCACAAAAGCCAAAAAGAGTTGAGCTGGAAACTAAAGTCAAGATAAGAGCGAGAGATCAGAGCAAGAAACATGAAACAAGAGACCAAGTAATGTTCGTTATCTGGCGATCTCCAGTGTCGAATTTTAACGGCACATGTTGTTTGCTGAAACACACACAAAACAAAGACTCAAGTCCATTACCATTAGCAAGTGACCAAACCCGCTGTGCATGTCCCGAAATAAATAACCTAAACTGCCGACAGCACATTACAGGAGGAGCGAACTGGGGCTCAAGAGGTTGTCTCATTATGCAGCGTTGACAAAACCGAAAGAAACGAGCACAAAGTGAGAGCGGGGGAGAGAGAGTGAGAAAAGACAGGCGCCAGGACCTTTCTCTGGGGGGTTGGCGTCTTGAAAACTATTAAGAAAACATATTTTTCTTTTTCAGAAAATTGCGCACGCCGCACGGCGTTTAACACTAATCATTGTCATTATTATCGCTGGCTGTCTACTTTCTACTTTCCACTCTGGCAGCAGGACTAAATGCTGCATTAAAAATTCATGATCTCAAGTGGATATTTGTTAGTTCGGGGTGCCATATTTCACATTCGACTGCAGACAGTAGCGTCGCCTTCAAGTGGACGCCTTCTTTCGTTGTTTTCCTAGAACTTTGCTGAACATATGGAACTGTTCCCAAAAACCCTAAACCCTTTGCCTTAATTGATCAGAGAATCAATAAAATGCCAATTAACATTAATTTTCACACGCCGTCCCTCTGACTGCGTTCAGCTGCGACTCATTGTTCAATTTGTCAACTGATGTGAAACGCAGTAAAACAATTAAAAACTCTCTCTCTCTGTGTGTATTGTGGTTCTCCACTGGGACTCTGGTCGGGGGCCATGAAATATGAAACGTTGGCTCTTTGTTTTGTCAGCTACCAGAAAACCCAAAAAGAAACACAATTAAAATTTAATGCAGCTATTTGAATTCGAGCTGCTTTTCCACGTCCACATCTACATCCACATTTAACTTCAAGTCCAAGTCGAGTTTCAACTCCAGTTCAGCTCGTGTCCAAGTCAAAAGTGTATCAATAAGTAACTAGACAATGCCATGAGGCGTATTCTAGTAAAATATTCAAGCGTTTGTCTTGGGGGGTTTTTTCCTAGCAAAATTGTCTCCTTGCATGCAATGCTCTCCTTCCTTTTCCCACTCTCCCCTCTGTCTCACTGTCTCTCTCTCTTTCTCTGCGTTTATCGCTCTCCATGCGCAATTAAAGACATTACACAAGCAGATGGAGTTGGAAATGGAAACGAAGAGCTGGAGCAGACACTGGAATGTAATGTTTTAGTTTTCCCTGAAGGGAATAACCACAGAACAACTACAGAATGATGCATGATTACCTAATGGAGCAGCTGTGTTGGACCGAAGGAATAAAGAACATTCAGAGAGCTGCGACATTCTGAGAGCTGGCGGGGAGCATCCATAGACTAATTGATTTATTTTGACTTGGTCACTCAAAACAAGAACATATTTAACATGTCAAAACGATATCCTCCATGGTAACATTAGTCGACAAGCATCTGTGATAAGTAAAGAGAGGTTGAAGAAAACGAATGATGGAAAACAGGGCAACCAGATTAGAACGACTCGAACTGCAAATAAATTATAGAAGTTAAAAGCAGATAAATAAAATGAGATGTTGTTATTAGATGAAGAATATTTTTAGAGTTAAAAAAAAAATAAAAAATTATTCCTGTAACTCTTGTTTAAGGTTTTCTAACATAACTTATTTATTGTAAGACCATAGATCCTTTAAATTTTGTTTAATTTAAAAAACCAAATGGTAAAAAGATAAAATAATATTAGAACAATTAAAAAAGGTAATATCAGATACTCATTTTCAGTAGAAGCAAAGCAGTGCGGAAATATTGTGGACAAAATACTGAAATATATTGAGTGCTATATTGTGATACTATTACATTTAAAATATACCATCGAGTATTTTGCCGGATTTTATAAGATTGTTATGAGATATTAGTGCTTTCTTATTATGTCTTAAATTTCTTTACATTTCTTCCATAATTGCCATTAAATAATACAAATAAAAACTATATTTAATTGACAATTTAAAATAATATTAGTAAAATTATTGTTTATCTGTTTTTTTATTTACAATTTCTGAAACAATAAATTTACAAATCGAAACGTTTTATTAAATGCTTGAATTTCATTTGCCTTCGTTTTCAAATAAATATTTATTGAGCAATCAATGAAGTCATCACCAAGTTGAATTTCAGTCTTAAATCTATTTTATTGCCAATCTACAGTAAAATATTTGAAATGTTGTTGAGTTCAGTGCTATTAATTTCAAATGAACTTTGTCGCATGCACTTAAGTTTATAATTAATATTTTGAGATGATCGGACAGGTCTTTGCCCTCTGAAATGAAATGCAGTCCGGTCATTGGGAATTATTGAACCCTTGTCTGCCAAAAGCTGTGGCCTATTTCCATTCAGCATTCAACATTCAGATTATTTTAGCTTTACCTGTGCACTTGCATCCAGCCAACCACACAGCTGTCAATCATTTTCTCCCAACCAATCCACATGCACACACTTGACACTTATCCCCTCCTGCCTGCTTCCTCCTCCCTCGTTGCCAGTAAAGTGACAAGCAAAAGTCAAGAAAATTAAAAGTGCATTGCAATATAAGATATACTCGTACTTCGAGTACACACGACAAGGAAATGCCAGAGCATAAATGTCATTCGAAATGGGAGCCATGGGGCAAACACCTGCCTAATGTCAGGTGAGGTAACTGACTCAAAAGACTGCCAGCGAGATGGAATGACATAAAATTAAAATTGAAAATCGAAAAGCAAAAAGCGAAAAAAAAGGAAAATGGAAAACTACGCAGAGATACTTTCTGTGGTACTTACTTAAGTAAGTGTTTCCGGTGTCAGTTTTGTAGTCTCAGAAAGTGCAGATAAGGCATGCCCCAGGGCGTGTGGCAAACATTTTCTGCCAGCCAGCTTGTGGCCAAAGCCCAAAGGCAAACAAATTGCCAAGTGTGATAAAAAAAGAAGCCAAACCACCAACAATATAAAATAAAAATAATGCGTAAACCATGATAATAAGTGTGGCTCGATTTTCCACTTAATTTATGGCAAACACGAAGGGGGCTAGAAAAAGGACTGTTAAAGGCATTGAACGTGAATTTATAATAGACTTTTAATAACCCATCGAATGTGTGTGCGAAGGAGGAGGTGGAGGGGGACGTAAACTGGGCAATTCTCTCTGCTCTGTTCTGGCTAAACAGAAAGTGTAATGAACCGCAGCCGCACATCGTGCAGACATTTTCCAAATGAAAAGCCATTGAAAGGCGTTGCCAGTGGGCAAACAATGGCGGCAACAACAGCAACAAAAAATGCTACCAAAGCCAAAGCTAAAGCCAAAGCCAAAGCTGGCAGAGAGGACACACAGAAGCGAGGAGAGATGAGACGATGGCAGACAAACAACAATAAAGATAGAAATCAACGCAGACGTGTGCATAAAATATTAATTATCAGCAGTTTACGGGCAGGCAGCAACGGCAGCAATGGCAGCTCGACATATTGGCAATGACTCTGAAAAGTCAGGCCAGAGAATAAAGCCAACGAGCACCAACGAACAGCAACAACAACTGGCAACTGGCTTCGGGTTTGGCAGACGCGACATGCAATGTAGAATGGCGAATCACTTGGCAATGGCAATGGCATTGGCATTGCCTGCAACTGCTCAACTTTTTGGAAAGGAAGAGGCTAGCGCTGGCTGAGTGCACGCAGGGGACAAGTTTTGGTACTTAAAATTAGTAAGCTTACCAGTTAGCAGCAGCAGCAGTCAGGCTGCTGGCGCCATTGATAACTGACTCAATAAAAGAGGATTTCCCCATTCTCAGACTCCGACTCTAGCTTCTTCTCTTGCCACCAAATGAAGCTAGACAGGATTGCATTAAACGCAGATGGTTGCAATGCCCGAAAAGGGTTCAGTAAGCAGCAGGCAGCTGCATTCAAGTAAATGAACAACAACATTAGAGTATCAATTGGCACAGGATCAAGGTTGAGATAATTGCGAATACTTTTAGCAGATAAAATCCTGCGAAAGTGAAATACCGTGAAAATCTGTGTTGACTCATGTGAAAAGCATTTTGACTTGAAATGCATGGAATTAAGTTTCAGATATATAAGATAACTTTCGATACCTTCATTTTATTAATTTTCTTTTATAGAAAAACGTCCATCTGAATGAAAATTGAGTATATTTATTATTTTTTTAATATAATAAAATTATATAAAGCAAGGAAGAGAACTGTAGTCGATTGTGCTTGATTATGAGATACATTCTAACTTTTTTTTTTAAAAACGCGAATAATAAAAATAAAAAAAATATACTAAAAGAAACAGAAATATACCAAAATCTATATTTGGTATATAGATAAAATTAATACATGAAAAATATACCACAGAGTATTAAAAATACCAGATTGTCAACCAATGTAATTAAGGTCCTACTGAAGTAGCCGATTTTTAAATTACTTCCACAAACTTATAAAATTACATTAATTTTTAAAACTCCTGCGGATACTTTTTAAATAATGAAATATTAATTGCCTTTTGTAAATTCACTTTAATGTATAGCTACCCAATACCTACAGAAATTAATAATAAATTAAATAATAAAAAATTGTTTTTTTTCTTACAAAAATTGTATAAATGTTCGAAAAGCAGATGAAATTAAATTAAGTTATTTTTAATACTGCAAGCTATATTTCCAATTAAAAGAAAACTGAATTGGTAGTTAAAATCAAATAAGTTTCAACATTAATAAATATAAAGTAAGTATTTTATTTTCTTTTCAATCACATTTTACATAAGGTTTTAACCAAATAATCTGGGTTTTGATCTAAGGCCGTTTAAGAAGTTGATCTTCTTCTGTAGAATCATGCCAAAGATTGTTCTAGGTCTATGTCTTCGTGTGGGGCGAGCCGTGGTTGTTGTAGACGTGGATGAAGTTGGAACCTCTGTCGTTGTTGTAGTTGTTGTTGACGTTGTTGAAGTTGTCGTTGTTGTTGTTGTTGTAGTTGTGGTAGTGCATTCAGCATTTGCAGCATTATCGGGATTCGTACAATCCACGCAGTCGGCGTTGTTGGGCTCCGCGGCACAAGTTACAGCTTCGGTATTTGGCAATTGGACAATTAGCAATGCCAACAAAGCGCAGCTCAATAAAATTGTTTTCGAATTCATCTTTGCTTTAATAGTTTGCTATGTTAAACTGATGAGTTACTGCCAAAGAAGTGCCTTTTTATAATGTCGCCAAAATTCCCAAGAGCGGAAGAGTTTACACAGTTGTTGCTGTTATTTTTCTACCAAATATTGAAAGATGACGAATTAGAAAAATACGACAAACAATACTTCTATTGACAGTAGCTAAACTTAATAAATATTTAAGCAGTTGTTTGTAGTTAACTATCGCAAACTTCTCAATAATATGTTTGATCTGATTCAATAAATAACATGGGAAAATTATAAACATGGTTTTAAGATGGGAGTTTAATGCTTCGATTTGCAATTATAAAAGATAAATTTGTTGTTGTATTATATGTGATGTGACTTTGAATATATGTTTTCAATATTTTGCCAATAATAGTTATTTGTGAATTCCATACAATTTTTCTTACAATAAAAATTTCCAATTGCACTATAAAACAAGTAAGAAAGTTACAGTCGAGTGTGCTCGACTGTGAGATACCCGCTACCCATTTTTAATAAGGGCAAAATATTGCAGTATCATTTTCAAAATATACCGAAAATACTAAAAATAATATGTTTGATCTGATTCAATAAATAACATGGGAAAATTATAAACATGGTTTTAAGATGGGAGTTTAATGCTTCGATTTGCAATTATAAAAGATAAATTTGTTGTTGTATTATATATGATGTGACTTTGAATATATGTTTTCAATATTTTGCCAATAATAGTTATTTGTGAATTCCATACAATTTTTCTTACAATAAAAATTTCCAATTGCACTATAAAACAAGTAAGAAAGTTACAGTCGAGTGTGCTCGACTGTGAGATACCCGCTACCCATTTTTAATAAGGGCAAAATATTGCAGTATCATTTTCAAAATATACCGAAAATACTAAAAAAATAATAAAAATATACCAAATGGTATGTTTAGTATATTGATATAGTATACCATTCAAAATATACCATAGACGGCACAATGTACCAGATTGTCGGCCAAAGCAACTAAGACCCCCAGTAAGTAGGCGTTTTTGCCCATACAAAAGTATTTCTTTAATAACTTCCACAATTTTTATCTGATCGCAACCAAATTTTCAGGATTCATAACTACTACAGTAGTTATTGTATATGCCGAAATTCGTAACTTTAGCTTTTAAATTAGGCTTGTTATTCGATTTTTTGATTTTGATTTGATTTGCGGGAGCGGAAGTGGGCGTGGCAAAAATTTGAAACAAACTTTATCTGCGTGCAAACATAACAAAAGCTGTCGAAAAATTATAGCTCTATCTCTTATAGTTTCTGAGATCTAGGTGTTCATACGGACAGACGGACGGACGGACAGACGGACATGGCTAGATCGTCTCGGCTGTTGACGCTGATCAAGAATATATATACTTTATAGGGTCGGAGATGCCTCCTTCTACCTGTTACATACATTTCCTGCCGGCACAAAGTTATAATACCCTTCTACCCTATGGGTAGCTGGTATAAAAATAGCACTTACTTTGTTAGATATGTTAAAAAACTATGAAGGCTCTTTATAATTGTTTTGAAAAAATTCGGTTTTATAGAAAAAATTTAATTTGAAATGACATTTTCTCTGTGTTCCAGATGTTCCGCCTCATAAACTTTACATATATCAGTATTATAGCAAGTCCTCAATGCAATTGAAATTGGAAAATGCATAGTTCAAGTTCTCTTGTGGAACAATCGGCTTTCCCCGTTTGTAGAGCAACTACTTAGGACATGTTCGTCAGCTCATAACAAGCTGATTAATTAATTTTTCTACACTTTGCTGCAGGCGTTACTAAGCAGCAGAAACCAGAGACCAGCACGGCACGCCGTAGAGCTGTTCATTCCAATTCGAGCCCAGCCCAGATACTCGTATCCAACAGATACAAATCATGCGTGAACATTAATTCGATTTGCACAGATGTGTGCCAATCGACAAACCATCAAACTACGTGCAGGACAATGAATCCAATGAGTGGAGCGGAGAGGAGAGAGGAGAGCAGCTTTAATTTCGCATATTGTTGACAACAAGACAGAGCGACCAGAAGATGTTCAATGAACAAATACTCAGATGAACTGTGTGTGCACTCCTGTAACGTATGAGTTTCCCCTCCAGCTAGAGAGAACTGTCCACTTGGGTCTCTCTCTCTCTCTCTCTCAGTGTCACTAATTGTGCACAATATGAAAGATACCTGCGACTTCTGTCTGTCTGGCAGTCTCTGTTGTGTGTGTATGTGTGTGGGTTACCCGTCGAGCTGCTGTTGACTGGTGGTTGCTGTCCCTGTTGTCTGATGGTTTTGTTGGTTCTGCTGGTCCTTGCCACACCCCCCACTTTTGCAGCCCTCGCCCTCGCCCTCACCCTCACCCTCGCCCATATACCGAGAGATGCGGCTTTGGTCTGCGATTGACCATTAGCTGTTGAGTTTTTTGCCTTTTGATCTACTCCATATGTCTGCCTGTGTGTGTGTGTGTGTGTGTGTGTGCTGTGTGTAATGCAATTAATGTGATTTTTGGTTGCAAATTAAACGTATTTATCAGCGTTTATCAATTAATTTTCATTTTCATTTACGGTCGACCGATTCTCTGAGGCTTGACAAATTATCAAACAATGATTAAACATGGCACTTTTAATGTGTTCACATCCAGTTTAATTAAATACAAGCAAGACCACCGTACGTGAGCGATGTGTGTGTGTATGTGTGTGTGTTTGTGCGTGAGTGTGTGTGTGTAGTCCTTGTAAACGGAAGCCGTCTCCAGGTCAAACATTGATCCATTTCGCATCTGACAAGCTCGCAAAAATCCTGAAACTAAACAATAAATTTCATTTTATGCCAATCTCTTCTCCGCTCTCTCTCTTTCTCTCTCTCTCTCTCTCTCACTCTTCCTCTCTCTCTCTCTCTCTATCAGACATGGTATTTATTTTTCATTTTCTGTGGTCAATACTATACCCTGTAAAGAATGGGGCAGAAAGGGAAACACTTTGAATGAAGTATTCTTATGCAATAATAAAGTTAGAAATAAAATCAAAAAAATGTGTCAAATAATTCAAATTATAATGATTTCTAATACTCAAAATAGATTGAATAAAATAAAAAAAAATAGTTTTAAAATAAATATTTTATATTTTAGCAGTGCAACATAGTAAGACCAATAAAATTTTTATGCTTTCTAATTCTAACATTCAACTAAAAATTATTTGTTTTAACTCCGATGCATTTCTATCACATTATCATTATAATGCTATATAGGAAGGTAACATATATCTTATATATCTATCAATGTTACTTACGTATACATGTCTAAAATCTTTGCGGACCAGTATAATAAAGCCCATAAAAATGCTTATGTTAAAAGTTTAAGAATAATGGAGAAAGTAGTTTACTCGAAGATTATATTATAATACTCGAAGATTATATTATATTATAGTATTGAATTTACATAACTTCTGTGTGCAGTATTTTCAGTGCCATCAATGCAAGCCATTTAAATGCGTTAACTTCTCCAGCAGATTGATTACCAACTATCAATACTAATGTTGACAACTATCAATAGTTTCGACCATCCCCCACAGGTCATTCGGTAGTTGAGCATGCATCCAAAAATTTTTGGCAAAATGAAACTTGTTGTTGGTAATTTATTTGATTTGGACATGGTTGTGGCAACGCCTCTCAGTTGTAACCACCCATCGATCATCCCTCGGAGCTATGCTAATAATGTTTTGTAATTTATTTTCAACATGTTGACAGTCGACGCGCATTTCGAGTCGTAAATTTGTTGAATTTGCCATTATTATTGCTGGCAGTTGTCGATATTCGTTATTGTTGTTGTTGTTGTTGTTATAACTGTCTATTGGTGTTATTGTTGTTGTAGCTGCCGTTACACATAATTGATTAAAGGAAATTATATAAAAGGTGCAAACTGCCGCAATTTGATGATGCATTTTGATGGCATTCAGAGGTTTTTCGGATTTCCCATTTTTGCAGCCAAGCGCATCACGATACAAAAACGGAATGTTCCACATATTCATGGATATTCATGGATGGAAAACAATTGTCGAAATTACTAGGTGTATATGCACATAAATTAGAGGTAATCGAGCCACCATAGCATTCACTTAATAATTTAGGATGTGCAATGAAAGTAAGCAAAGTTTAATATACAACTAATCAAAGATATAGTCGAGTGTGATCGACTGTGAGATACCCGCTATCCATTTTCTATAAAAGCGACACAGTGCGATATTCTGACAAAATACTAAAATATACCGAAAGTGATATTTGGTATATCCATATTTTATAAACATACTATAAATATACCGAAATACTATTTTGACATAGTAGTAAAATATACCGAAGGCGATATTTGGTATATAGATATTTTATAAATATATATATAATATCCCGAAATAATATTCTGATGACACAATAAAATATACCGAAAGCGATATTTGGTATATCGATATTTTATAAATATACCGAAATATTCTGACAAAATAATAACACATACCGAAGGCGATATTTGGTATATCCATATTTTATAAATATACCGAAATAATATTCTGATAAAACACTAAAATATACCGAAGGCGATTCTTGGTATATCGATATTTCATAAATATACCGAAATAATATTCTGATAAAACAGTAAAATATACCGAAGGCGATACTTGATATAGCGATATTTTTAATATCAGTTTAAAATATACCATAATGTACAGAATACACCAGAATGTCAGCCAAAAACAACTAAGAAAATATATAGAATATACCAGATTGTCAGCCAAGCAATTAATATTCGATAATACCAAACCTTTTTTTTGCCATATACAATTATTTCTCGCAAACAAATAAATCATAAAATCAAAATCGTGACAAAATTTTGCTTACTATTCAGTTTATTAAATTTGTGGAGCAGAAGTGACCTTGACAATAATACAAGCTAGGGCTGTTTGCAGCAATAGCAAGATTTGTTAAAAAAAGAATAACTTTATCTCTTGTAGTCTCTGAGATCTAGGTGTTCATATTGACAGACAGACAGACGGACATGACTATGTCGTCTAGGTTGCTGACTCTGATAAAGAAAATATGCTTTATAGGGTTGAAAATAATTCTGCTGCATGTTATATGCATTTTCTGGAGACAAAAAGGCATAATGCCCTTGGGCAGCGGGTACAATTATATTAGTTTTCGATGACAACTTTAGGATTTAATATTCTTTGCGAGTGGGTTAAAAAATACATTATTCATATTTTTCTTTAAAAGTGATTGTTTACATATTTAAGCTGTTTACCTAAGCGTTATTTGTTTTAATTTGTCATTGGAGCTTAAAGCTCTCACACTACTTTTTAATTGTTTAATATGAAAAATGAAAACAATGTGACTAAGAAAATATGAGATTGAATGCCAAAGCAAATGCAAGAATGCAACGAATTTAAAGTATTTACTATTGGCCACTTGCAGCAGAGACAACAATCACCTCTCGCTGTCCCCTCCGAATCGCAGCCACAACGTGCAACACGCCTTCAGGCAGCCACATGCCACACAGAAGGCAAAACCAAACAGAAGAAAAATTAAATTAAGTTTATTGACATATTGCTAATTAGACAGAACATGACAGCGTATCAAGATTTATAGCGCCCGATAAGCAACAGCCCCAAAATACACACACACACAGAAAGACACACAGACAGAGAGAGAGAGAAAGACTCTTGGACACAGACCACAGACCTCAAATGCTGAATGCTGAATGCTCAGAGACCCCTCCAACCTCATCCGAGTTAAGGCGGATCAATGAACGCATTCATTTTAATTGGAGACATGGAAAATATGCCAAACACAAAGAAAATGAGAGAGAAAAATATGTATAGTATAAGAAAATGCGCTGCTGCTCTAGGAAAGACGATGCTCTAATTAAATGCACTTGAGAATGCTTCGACAACAGCAGCAACATTTCGAGTGGCGATGTGTGGGTCTGTGTGTCTGTGTGTGTGTGAGTGTGTGTTATGGTTCACTGGAATTTATGTGCTGCCCCTCGACTGTCTCGTAAATCTCACAAAAATCCAAAAATCGTCGTCTGCGAAAAAAACGAAGAACTATGAAAAAAGCGCATAAAAATTGTTCAGTTGTTGTCGAACATTTTTTTGAAACTCAGTTTCCTATTCCATCTTTTTTTTTTGGGTTTTATTGTTGTTTGCTTGGGCAATATTTACCTTTTAATAATGCTTGGTGTCTAGTCGTCACCCCGCAAATACCAGATATCCTACTAGATATCCGAGTACCCTCTAGGTAGAGCACAGGGAGCGAAGTTGTGAGGGGAATTTGTTGCATTGCTGCCACGCGATAGCAACAAATTCGTTTGTTTTGGTTTTTTCTGTATGTTGCTCCTCTTTCGATGTGCAGCACACACAAATTGCTGGCGTGTGTCATAAATTTCGAGAACATAGAACACCCAGGGAAATAAAAAAAAGACACAAAAAGCTAAAAATGTATAGCAAAATAACTCAATATAACTGCAGCTTCAAATGAAAGAAACTTGCAGATTTCGACAGGTCGTATGCTTAATGCTCTCTCTAGTAAAATACTCAAATTAATGGGCATCAAATTTCGAGAATACACTCAAGCCGAAGGCCATTTCAGTCAGTTCTCTTAAATATAACAATAAATAACTGTGCAATTATAAAATTATACAATTAATTAAAATAAATGAGTTGATCGTTACAAGCTTAGACAAATTTACAGTCTTCATTTGCAGGCCTAAGACATTTTTTTATTTACAATAATTTATTCTATTTTACAATAATTTTCCTTATCAATATTTTTTTCTATAATCTATCACTGTCTTTCTTTAGTTTCTATATTAATCTGCTTAAGTAAAAATTATTAGTTTTACCTGCACTCTTTGAGAAGTGTTATTAATAGAAGTCATCAATAAGGATAATTGATAATTTAAAATAAAAAAATAACTTAATCATTGAGCGGAGAAAATGTCAAGTCATTTCTAATACCAATCCACTTTTAAAATGTACATATTTACAAACTAAAGTGTTCTTAAAAAAACGAAAAAAAAAATACTTTTGTATATTATAAATATTCAAAATAAAAAATAAAATCAAATAAAATAAATAAAAATTGTATATAGAAATTTTGTAAACTTTTACAAAATATTGTGAACAATAATAAAAAAGAACCACAAATGTTATTTTATTACAATACTTATTTTAATTGTTTTAAGATTTAATATAATTTAAAAAAAGTTTAGTTTAATGTTAATATCATTCGGTCTAAATAGAAACTTCGCTCTAGCCAAAGCTGATTTTTAATGCCTATGTTGCATTAATTTATTTTTTTATGCATTCATTTCATCTAGGAAAAAGTTCCCGCAGTTATTTACGACAAGTTGATTATGTTTTACAACAGCAGCAGCAGCACCAGCAGCGTGATTGCACGGTAAGCTTCTCTATTAGCCACAATAGACAATCAGGAGACATGCACTCCATTGGCTAATCCAAGTTGATAACATGCTTAAAGTGCCACAAAGTGGGCATAGGGCAAACCTCGACTCAACGCGACTCGACACAAAAGCGCACACATTGTCATACAACTGCTATAATCGTAAAAACTCGACATCCATGGCCATTGTTTTGACATACTCGTCGCACAGAGGTTTGCGTGTGTGTTTGTGTATTTATTGTATCCACTACTTTTTGTTTTTTAGTTTTTGTCGTGGAATCAGAGAGTATTACGGGTATTTTGCTTCCACATTTCATTTACCTGCAATTCGTTAGTGTTTGCTTTGTTAACTGTTAAAATGACATAAAAAGCTGTAAAATTGTCAGTCGTAAACTAAAATATGCATTACCAGTGACATCTACATGGGCATTGGCATTACTTAATGCACTTTCCGTGTTGTCATCTACATACCATATAAATGTATATACAATATTGTTTGACTTCCCTCCTTCCCTTCTCCTTCTTCTGCGTCTGTCGGTTTTAACCGGTGCCACAATTAAAACAAGAAATTACATTGATTTATTTGCCTTGTCTTGCTGTAAATTTCCATAATGCCACATAAATATTTAACCAGTTGCATTAATAAATAGTTGCCTCTTTACAAAAGTAATACGTTTAGCTTGCCATATTTTCCCAAGCATAATCGGAAACTTGAATTGATTTATGAACTTAACACTTTGCCTCCTCTCTCTGCCCCCTTTTTGAAATGCATTTGAATCATAAATTATTAAAAGCAGCTTCGAAAGGGAAGGGGACAAGCATCGAGTGTTGTTGCGATGATGTTGTTTATTAAGTTCTTTTTAGTGTTTTAATTTGTGTGTACTTTGAATTGATAAAGAATGTTGATTGAAGTGCTGGATCAATCGATCGCTTGATTAATTATTATTTGGAAATTCGTTCTCCTTGGAGTTGAAAGCGACGTCATTAGCATAGATCGATTGTCGCCTTTGAATAATTCATAGCCACCACAATGGATTGCCTCCTCCTTCCCTATGGCAATTATAAAGCCATAAGCTACATTTTGACCAGATGTGCCACAGTTTTCTAGGCAGAGCCTAAATGCTGAGAATTAAGACGCCAACTGCAGACGGTTGCCACAATCAAATTGCAATTAACCCTTTGTGGGTTTTCACAGCAAATGCATCGATTGACAACTTCATAAGCTTTGAGCATAGACCAACCATAAAGGGAAGGGTGGAGGGGGGGGCAGGGTGCATAGAGGGTTGTGTAGAGCACTCGAAATTGTGACGCAAAGAATCGACAAGTTGCACACACACTAAACTTGACAGCAAAATTGGCATATGCGTTGAAAAATTTCCGGCTCGCAGGATATGCGACAGGACACAGGCAACTAATAAAGGGGCAGGTCTATCAGTGTGTGTGTATGTGTGTGTGTGGCATGTGTGTGTTTGTGTACTTGATGTGCGTGTGTGCGTTTTGTAATCCTGCCAAAGTTGACACATTTTGCAACGTCAAACGGAAATTGGCTGCAGTCGCAGTCGGCGTTTGGTTTCTTTATAGGATTTGCATGGTTTACATTTTGCCCCGGCACATTTGCCACAGCCATGAGCAGCAGCAGCAGCCAAAAGGTGCGTCCCATCGAGTCCGGATTTACCTCCCTCCCTCCCTGACTGCCTGCTGCCTGGCAGCCAATGTCCTAATTGGCTTGACTGCAGAATGGGTGCTAATTGAAAATGATTTGCATTTAGGGGCTGTCCATATATTACGTAATCACGTTTTCTGCGATTTTTGACCCCCTCCCCCCCTGGTAATCAAAAGTAATCAATTGATGAGCACCCTCCCCCCTAACAATGATTACGTAATCACAAAAAAAGAAAAATATGAAAATTTGTTCTTTTAATCGTTATTTTCAAAAGGAGATTCCAGCCAATCTTTAATATTTTTATTATTGGAAGTTGTCTTGTCAAAATCTCTTTATATCCGCAGGTATTATCTTCGTCGTCTACATAGTCCTCGTCAAGCCAATCGAGGTCTTCAAATCCTTCGTATGACTGAATTACTAGGCATTCTCCCTATCGCCGTCCAGCCACACGATAAAGGGGTTTCTTTGATTTCCAATCGAAGCTTACAGCTACATTTATAAGAAATATTGCATTCGGTACCTATCGACAGAGTAATCGGCGCTAAACTAATTTTTGAATAAATACATTTAACAACAAAATTTTTATAAAATGATTACGTAATCATTGTCCAAGACCCCTCCCTCCCCATGTAATCAAACATAATCATTTCCTTGACCACCTCCCACCCCCTAAGTGATTACGTAATATATGGACAGCCCCTTAGCTGTTCAAATCGGCTTCGCATCGCTTTCCCATTCACATTCAAATCCATATGTCAAAGTGTGTCTTAACAGATTTGCTCTTTAAGCCGCATTTCTAAGTACATCAGCTTAAAATCGATCGCCGAGATCTTCAAAAGATTACAGCAGCCAGTGGAACAATGCTTCGACTGCGCAGCTGACTGACAAGATGATGTCACAAGTTGACAGCCATTGAATGGCTGATCACTGACGGCAAAAACACAAAACACATGAAAAGGCGGCTTAACAAATCTGAAAAGAACAAGTTCATCGAAAAAAAGGTGACAGGCATATGAGTACAGAAAGACAAAATGTCTAAATTCTATTTGGTGAATATAGAAAATCAAATGTCTAAATTACATTTGGTGCAATTTATTTTCAGTGGTATTCAGCCATTATTTTTAATATAATTATTACTTAATACAGTATCGCCATTTTATTTATTTATTATTTATTACATTTCACTTAATACAGTTTCACCATTTGATTTATTTTGTACTTATAGAAACTACGAATTAGATTTTATTTTCTTATATATTTTAGAGTACAAAAACAAGACGAAATCATTTTTTTATTTGTTTACTAAATATGATCTGATATTTGGTCAATCATTTCTTAATTAAAAAAAAGCAACAATTCATTTTAAATATATTTATTTGTAACTCATAAATTAACTTTTATTAAGTTTAAAACTTACAGTTAAATTTTAGATCCGAAAAAGTAGAAGAAAATCAGTCGGTTAAATTAATTTTAAGATATTATTTTTTCATTGAATAAAGTTTGACTTATATAAATAGACTTTTCTTATTATTTATACACAAATGAATACTAAATAGCAACATTTTATTAGTTGAAAAAGAATTAACTATAAATATACTACTCAATACTCTTCTAGCAATAGACTTTATAATGCAATAAATACATTTCGAATATAGAACTCCGATATACAAAATATTGTCTGCGGTATATTTTCGGAATTTCTGCAACATATTTTTGGTATATTTTAAGAATAGTACAGCACTATTTTTTATTTATTCAAAGTAAGTTGTAATTCTGAAAGAACTGGAATGTGAAGTAATTGATATAACACAAATCACTGAAATGATTAATTCATAAATTCATTATTAAGATATCTTCTTAAATATGATAATCATAGTGTATTTTTTATTTGCTAAACAGATACAAATATTTGTATAAGCTTATTATTAATAGTTTTGCTAACGAAATGGTAATTAATGTATTTTGCTTAGAGATTTAGCTAAAAAATGATGGCAATGTATTTTCTATTATAAATATGATTAGAATCTGAGCCCTTTTTGACTTACCTAGCAAAGTCGCCATAGAAGCAAGGGATTTGTGAGACTTTCGGTTGTTGCATCATTAGCATTTGCTGCCACACGCTGCTCTCGAAGTGGCAGCAAGTCAATGCCAGCTGTGCTCTGATTGCCACCACCACTTTTGCTACAGATTTTAGTTGGTGTGGTGAGGTGGGTGGTTGGATTGGGTTGGGTGGATGAGTTGAGGTGGATGAGGTGGCGCACCAGCTACTGGGATGCGGTATTGAACCCAACCCTCGGATCGCAACCATGGTAATCATTTATCAAACAACAAGCGTAAAATTCAATATTTTTTTCGTGTTTTTAAGACGTCGCCACTGAGTTGATGTGAAAAATTAATTAAATTATGAAATTTTATACCCTAAAGCAAATATTTAATTTAATAACATTATTATGCAGCTCGGGTGGTAAGTGGGCGTCACATGTTGCGAGGGGCGTGGACGCACGCACCAGCACGCGGCCAAACTTGACAGCGAGCTGGTGGAAGGTCCACGAAATATGCAACTCCAAAAAAAAAAAAAATGTATTCAGTACAAAATGTATGTATACGCGTATTTATAAACTCGCGCACGAAATCCCTCAGGTTGCAGCCCAGGATAATAAAGCACGCGCGTGTCCTGCCGAACAGGGAAGTAGGAAAAATATTTATTCCTTGGCCGTCTGCCCGGCTAATTGCCAAAAATCATTTTTCAAGCGTGCAGCTCAACTTCAATTTTCATTTATACATCGCTTCTTTCTGTTTTATTTTTTTTGCTCTCATTCATTCAAATATTTTACAGGCAGTTTCAGTAGCCAGGGAAACGTCGAACGAACGAACGAATGAACGGCGACCGTGTTCCGGGTACCGTAAATTCGCTTAATCAAAAAATAAACAAACTTAATAAGAAGCGTGCGTGGCTCCAGCTCCAGTTGCTGCTCCTGCTCCTGCCTCTGCCTCTGCCTCGATGTGGTCGCTTTGATGCAGTACTGCCACGCCCCATACTCCGCCCACAGTCCCCTTTTCGTAAATGCAGCAACCTCTTCGGCCTGCAGATGAGGGCGGCAGCAGGAGCAGGAGGAGGATGAGGAGGAGGAGTTGGGCCCCTGTGGCCTCTGTTGCATGCGAAATGCCAAAAATTCAACAACAATGGAAACAACAGAGCAGCAACTCGTTTGCCCTTTTTGGCCCCAACTGTACCACCCTCTCACATACCCCTTCACCCCTCCCCATCTTCACCTACTGAAATAACTGCACAGGTCTATAAGAATGTGCAGAACAATATGGGGGAACTCGGCTTTAACGATCGCTGGGGGTAAACTTGGCGTAAGTTGCAACTGAAGTAAATTCGTACAATTTTACAAGCATTGTCCAAAGTTGCGCTTACTCTTTGCAAATGATGGGCGCATTAAATTTATTTTTTATTATGATCAAATAACTCTTTGACCATAGGCTTACATAGGGACTTAAACAACTCTTTGAGCTTAGGCCTTTGTAGGAACAGTTTAATAATAAGATTTCTAAGAAAATTAATCCGCAAAAGCTTAAGTGACATATGCTTTATTTATGTGTCAATTGTATTCGAACGTTTTTAATAATATCTTCGGTTTAATTTTATTTTGAGCTTATTAATTTCAACTGCAAGCAAACGACGATTAATAAATGTTAAGCAAACTAGACAATTAAAAATAAGAGAAATTACAAAACAATATGCAATATTAAACCCTAAATAATAATATACATAATAATATAATAATATACATAAATTATTTAAACTCAATTCTTTGAATTTCTTTCATTCTAAAAGTCTAACTATAGATTTTAGAATAAACTTTATTTTTCTCAGCATTCTCCGCAAGTTTCTTAGCTGCCCTTTCCAATCGCACTTTGCAATATATTAAAGAGTCGAACGGTCCCTCGACTTTATGCCAATAACTAAGAACTATAAATCAAAACTTGAGAGCCGCCTGGGTATCCGTATGTCCATATACCCATTCAAAAACCAATACTTTACTAATTGCTAGGCTTAATAGGCATTAAAAGCAATGCCCAGCAGCGGGCCCATGTCCAGGGTCCGAACAATGCCCAGCTGGGCAACTCTAGTGGGAAGAAAGGAGGATGACTCAAAAGGGTGGGAGGAGGTAGTGCACACGCACAGGATAATAAGCGCACGCCAGGATGCTTTTGTACAGAGCAGGGCTCGGGCAAATAAAATTAGAAATTTTACGTTTTGAAAAGCGGCGCTGAATGGGAAACTGGCCCTCACTCTGCGCTTTAAATATGAATGCAAAGCGGATAGTGCCAAGTGGGATAGAGAGCAACGATGAGGGAGGAAGGTGGAAGCTCCTGATGCTGCTGCTGCTCCTGATGGTGGTAGTATAGTACACTATATAGTTATATATAGTGTTGTGTTGGTGGTGCTAGAGGATGAAATGTGAGCCACGGCAAATTGCATAGAATGTGTAAAAGTTGCAACTGAACTGCAGCTGATGCTTGTCCCGTATTGTGCCTAGTCCCAGATCCAGTTCCATTCCGCACTCCCCACCTCCCTACTCACCCACTTCCTCAGTGATGCCCAAACAATTCCACAAAATTAGCTAAAAAGTTCTTCTCGTCATGGGCCTCGGAAAAAGCGGAAGCCATTTTTAGGCTCAAGCCGCGAGCGAATGTTGAATGAGCGCACAAATTGTATAACAGATGAGAATGATGAAAAGACGGAATTGTGAAATAGGTACAAAAAGTGAAAGAAATGAAAATAAGAACTAGACAACTAGATGTTAAAGAAGAAGCACAAGCAAGAATGATTTAAAGAAGCAGCATTGCAAATGCAAAGCTCTCATTTCTATGCCAATTTTAATTGAGTGCAAAACGAGAAGCGCAATTGAAGTTAATAAGCAGCAAAGTGGACTTAAAGGCAACTAGGGGAGCTACGAGGGAGAGAAGTGTTGAAGCTAAGGAGCTGCTAAGAAATGAACAGTTTAGAACAATTGTCAGCAATTAAAAAGGTGTGCGACTAAAACTGCAGAAAAGTTGCAAAGAGCGTGAAAATGATCAATATTTATAGCGTTTAAAAGAAATAACTGCAAACTCAATTAAAAGTATTTTTAATAGTATTATTAAATAAATATAATTGAAAGTTTCTAGCTCAAAAGGAAAAAAAATTTAATAACATTAAATTTGAATTATGTATGTTGGGTTTTCAATATTTAAAAAAGATAAGAATCTAAACTTATTTCATTTGAATTATTCTTATTTCTAAAGCTTTTTTTTCTCTAACTCTAAACAGTGTAATCATATTCATAAAAATATCAAATTTATATACCAAAATACAAATATACCATACCAAGAAGGTATGCAAAACTTCATACAATTTTAATTTATATTCTATTTTGTATTCTATAATATTATTTACTATATGATTCAGAAGTAAAAATAATGTAAATATTATTATTTTTGAATTTATATGATTTTCTTAGACTTTAAGCTATATTTAATCTATTTAAGTAATCTGAAGGATTTTTGTTCTCTGCAAATACAAATGAATTTCCATGTTAAGAGAAAAGAAATTGAAAACTATTTCATCACAGTCAATTGAAAATCAAGTGCAGAACGTGAAAGGAGCCTGAAAATCTGTTAAAACACCGCGGGTCACGCGATTTAAAAATGTCGCTACGCGCGAAATTGAAATTGAAATGCAAATCTCAAATGGGAGCACTTCTTATTTAGTTTCTCATTCTCATTCCCCTCTTCTGTTTTTTTTTTTGTCGTTTTCGTTATCATTCAAAGGGAAAGAGAATGAGCAGCTGGTTGGATGTGAACCTAGTCAATATGCCAGTCACGTCTGGCGATTTGTAATCGAAACGAATCTTATGGTCATGACAGAAGTTTTGAAGTTTGCATAGCTGGGAATCGCCTCAAAAATAAGTGAGTTGCAGTTGACAGGCAGATGCAACAGTGTTGAAAGATTTAAAATGTGGCCCCTGAAGGGCTGCGATTCTAAATGGCAGTCGAGTGGAAATTAAAGAAATGTGAATAACCAAATTGCGCATTATTTACAGTAAATTCCTAAAGCAAAGCGAAAATGTCTTTAATTTCAAATAATTACAATTTTATGCAAACTAAATGGCAAGTAATTTTTTGGCAATTGTTTCGCCGATATTATTCCAAGCTAATCGATGCGAAAATAGGATTTGCCAGCTAATTTCAATGCTATGCAAAGTTTATGCAATGATTTCTAATTATGACTTTTTGCTACAATTGTTACATTCATTTGGAAAGTTCAAGTTTTCAATTAGCTGACGTCCCTTCGCCTTCCCCCTTATTCCACTCTTCGCACTTTTCCCAGTTTTATCTTGAGCAATGCGCATTGAATTCTCGTTTCGATAACAATTAAAAGTTTCGCATTTGAGAAATTAATTTAAAACAATTACATAGCAGAGAACTGCAAGCGAAAGAGATAGTCAGTGAGTCACAGAGAAAGAGAGAGGCAAGGTGAATGGGGGGAAACAGTTTGGCTTCTGTATTTGCTGTCATTGATGCGACTTGGTGCTGCTGCAACTTGGCAACATGGCAAAAATTGGCAAGCTGTAAAAGTTGCAACTTCCATAGCAGAGACGGCTGTGGAGATGGTTTTTGGTCAGAAGGACTCAGCTATGCATCCATTTCCCTTTTGTGTGTCAAGTTTCATGGCGTTGACCCAATTTGCTGGCTGACTTTTCATTTTCACTCGCTGCAATAACTCTCGCTCTGCTATTGGGGACGACCATAAAGCGACAGTGATGCTGCCTGCCATCGATGGTTGCAAGTTTCCAGCCAGCAGCACAGTTGCAAACACGACTATGAATTTGTCGTCGTCCCCCTTATGGGATGCTGATGTGGCACGTTTATGAGCGCTGAAAAAAACACTGAAAAATCAGCGTTTTCTCTCGTTTCAAAATCAAATCAATTATCGCCAAAATCAATTACGCCACTGACAGAGACAGTAAATGTGTGTGTGTACGGGTGTGCTAAAGAGAGAGAAAGAGAGAGTAAAGTATGGACGGAAATAGCTTTGGGGGAAGTGCAGCAATCTGACAGCTTTTCTTCGAGGCTTTGCTGCCAATTTCATTCTACACTTTTTCCCGTCCAAAGGCAGGACTGAGAGAGAGGGAGAGAGGAGAGAGAGAGCAGGTGGACAATCCCGATGGCTGCAACCCAACGGCGCCAGGAACACGAGAAATGCATCCATCACGTGACTTGTTATGCCTGACGTTTGATTTTTGCATGTGGCGTGTGTGGCATGAGGCATGAGGCATGCGGCACAAGATGGAGTCACATTGCGAGCATTAGCAAGTCAGAAAGGAGCTGCCTGGCGGGAGGTGCATGACTTTAGCCGCAAATCACCCGAAACGAGCGTGTCCAAAATGTCCTGAAGTGGTTGCCAGTTGTTGTTGTTGCTGTTGCATGATTTTACAACAACAACAAGAACAACAAACGCAAACGAACAAACTGCTGCAACGCTGTTATTGAGCATCAAAGAAAGCAGCAACTTGTCCAACTGCTGCTACGAGTTGCTGTTACTCATATGACCGTCTCCATATGTGAGTGTGCGAGTGTGTGAGTATGTGTGCCTGGGTGTTGACTGCAAGTCTCTGGGCCTTAAAACGTGGGTGGCATGCTACCAACACCAACACCCAACAACAACAACTTCAACAGCAGCAACAGCAGTTGCTTGTTGCCTTTGGAAACTTGCAACTGTTTTTGCGGCATTTGATTCTCGTTTTGTGCTCCAATTTTGGCCCAACATGCAAAAGTTTCCCTTCGGCCATGAGTAATTCATGTGCCAGCAGAATCAAAACTTCCATTATTAATCCATGTGAGGTGAATCGAACAACTCTTTAAGTGCTTTCACCGAGACTTTAATTGAAGAAGTGCAAAGAACATTTATTCCACCAAAAATACAAAACATTTGTTATGCAGGTAGGATTTTCTATTATTCTATTGATAAGTGATAAACAAATGTTTTAATCTAATTCCAAATTTAAAGTGTATTTAAAATAAAATTTTCGTAATAAAAGGTAATTATTGGAGCTAACTTGTGACCAAGAAAAATATGCTAGTTGTGAAATTATAAAGTTTCATTTTGTCGCGACAATCAAAAGCAAATGGGGCACAAAGCAAAACTCGGGAAGAACAAAGCTTAACAAGAATTCAAGTGTGACCAGCTTGCAATTTGCAATTATTGCCAAAATGCATGCTTAAGCTTAGTAGTTTATCCTTAGTAATTGTAAGGTAATTATAGATAATAAATTTACTAAATTCTTCTGGACACGTGAAAATAAAATATATCCCTTCTAATTGTCAATGACTTTCAGAATATTTGTATTCGAATTTATTTATATATTTCTTCAATTTTTTATTTATCAAATTATAATTACTATTACAAATTTTGGGTAATAAATTTAAAATTTATGACTGTAGTTTGAAAATCGTACATCCAAAGTAATAAAAAAAACAATACCAAATACAAAATACGAAAGTCTGACAATTTTATATTTTGTGTTTGTAATTGTACACAACATTTTCTAAGCAAACTCTTACGATGTCATATTAATTATTTCACCCTAATTTGACCTTCCTTTTTCCCTTTCAGCTGCACTTGTTGAGCGCGAGAAGCCTTCATAAAAATATCAAAATATTTATCCAAAAGTTCTTTACAATTTCAACTGCATAAACGATCGCGAAGGTCTGGAACTTCATCAGTATGCAATGCTTGGGAGATTGTTGACCAAACCCTATCATATATCAACAGCTGCCACAAATCTAAGCAGATGCAGTCGTAAAAAACTCCCAAGCACAAACAAAAGATCAATGGAACTGCCTTTTGTTGTTATTTTTATTTGTTGCTGCTGCTGATGCTGCGCCTTAATTAAAAACCAAAACAAAATTTGTTAGGGCTACGCCATAAAAGTGAGGATCTCTTTAAATGCAGCCAAAGAGTTGTAGCTACTTGGAAACATGAAACAGTTTTATGGCCCAATGCATTCTGGATATGTCCGAGTTCTGTTCTTTCTGGCCATTCAACGAAAATTTATTGGCTCATTAGGCATATTATAGTTGTGGCCATGTTAACAACTTGGCATTTTAATGGCAACTTTACCAACTTCTCAACTAACCCCAAATCCCCCAAAAGGAGAGACTCTCCAATCTCTCTCTCTCTCTTTCTCTCTCTCAGTCCACTTGACGGCAACAAACTATGCAGAGATTTAGCCAAATTGCACTTTCACTTAACCCAAATTTTGCAAGAGCATCGAGTTCTTAAACAATGCAAACCAAAAAACAGAACAGAACGAAAGAAAAAAAAATAAAGAAGAAATATAAGTACAAAACTGAAAACTTTCAACTTGCACAAGTTAACAAACAAATGAAGTAAATTTTGCATTTTCGCGTCTTCTTGCTGACCTTTTCTGTGGCATCTAAGAGAGTCTTACTTCTAGTTCCTCAAGTTGCAAAAAAAAAATATATAAAAGAGGGCGACAAAGTTGTAAGTAAAGAGTATTAGTTAATACTCAAAATACCTTTTGAAGGTATAGCAGAAAATGTTGACGATTTCAAACTAATTGAAAATATAAGATAAAATATTTGGTATACAAAAAGTCTTTCAAACAATTACAATTTATTTTAGAATTTTCTTTTAATAATTAAATATTTAATTTGTAGAGTATTTACAGTTCGTCCTCGTTTGCTGTCACATTTCGATAGCCTTTTATTTTGAGTTTTGTTCTTTGCGTTTGGTTGTTCATTAAAAGTTGCTCCTGCACCGTTTTCAATTAAGCCATTGCGCCTGAGGCAATGCAATGCATTGATTTCATTTCGGCTGGCCTAATTGCAAATTAGCTCACTGGCAAGTGCACTCCTGACCACGGCCACGCCCACCCCCCACCACCGCCCCCTGCGCACTGTGCAACACAGCCAACCCCCTAAGCGATGCGTTGAGTATTTTGACAGGCAGCGAAAATCACTTGCCAAGCAATTAGAAACTGTCAAGAAAAAAAAACACCGAAAAAAATAAAAACGTAGGAACAAGAAAAGAAACTTAACCCCAGCAATGGGGCGAACAAAGAAACAACAACAACAACAAATTTCTGTGTCAATTTGGTTGACGTCAATGTCAATCGGATTTCGGGTAAATCGAGAGTGCAACGAGGGGTTGGGAAAATAAGGTGGACAGTGTGTTGGGCTGCTCATTTGAATGTTGAATGTAACAAGAGTTTTGGTTACACAAATTGTTGCAGGGGGCAAGAGACAGAGAGAGAGAACGGTGCAATGTGGAGGAGTGCAGTGCACCCATGTCAGTTGACAGCTTAGCGCATAATTAAATAAGAGTTCAAGCAACAGCAAAAATAACAACAACAACACACTCACACCTTTAATTCTTGTTGTTGTCGTTGTTAGTCATTTTGACATTTGCCGCTTTTGAATGAAATTTGAAAAATTTTAAATGCCACATTAAGGCGACTTGGCAAATGCAACTGAAATGTGCTTTAAAACGATTTTGTTCTCTTGTTTTCGCTGTCAGATCAAAAGTATCGACTTACCAATGAGTTGAGAGTAAAATTCAATGCCAGATGGCATTCAAGCAAGCATGTTTGTTATGGAGTTATGGAGCACTAATTGATAATTGAAGCAAAGTATTCAGCCGGGAAGACAAGACACTTTGACGACGCAGCTAGCATAGTGTTATCTTAGGTAGTAGATATGTTACATTAATCGATATAAATATTTTAAATTAAAAATTGGAAGTACAGCCGAAATTTTATTTGTTTGCTGAGAAAATTCAATGCCATATGACATTTAAATAAGATAAAAGAGTTACCGACGAGCTACTTGATAATTAAAGCATAATATTTATTTACGAAGACATGACACTTTGGCGACGCAGATAACTCAGTGGTATCCTAGCTGATGAATAAAAAGAAATATAATCAATAAATATATAAACATTTTTTTAATGTCACACATTAAGAAAACATGACAAACTCAACTAAAATGTGATGCAAAACTATTTTCTTAACAATGTGAAATCAAAAGTTTTGACATAACAATAAGTTGTGAACAATTTGGAATGAACTAATGAAACATACATGAATTTATTAGTGGTGAACGAATTGATTCAGTTAGAAATATTATTGAGGCTTTGACGACACAGATAATAAATACTTTGCAAGGTACATTTTTGCCCAAAATTATACGACACCTCTTAAGGTTTTGTTTCTTAGCAGAATGGGAAAAGAAAAAGAGCGAAAAAAAGCATGAAGAATAATAGAGCAATAATAAAACACAATATGTAATATTTTTAACTCTGTTTGCATCTTTAATTTTCAAGTCACGGTAAAAAGCACACATGCTTTACTTTGAGTAGGGTTCCAAGTATATAGTCAATTGAATTTTCAAAATAGAATTTCATATCTGGGAAAATTGACTGCGATGTGCCAAATAAATAAGTCGTAAGAGCTAGCGATAAACTAATTAAAATTTAAAGCAAAGTCTTTAGCTACGAATACTAGACAATTTGGCAACACATTCTTGATAGTAGATAGTGTAATCAATGTAATCAAACTTTAAATAATTACTAATGCATCCCACATCAAGGCAATCGTAGCTGACATCTGACAAGTGAAATTCCGACGGCATTTTGTAGGCTACTTGACCTGCTGCCTGATGGCCGTCACAATGTCATAATCTGCGACAGATGCCACGCACCAACAAAAAAAAAGAAAAGAAAATACGGCAAAGAATAATAGAAAAAACGAGAGCAATAAATATAAAAAAGCAGCGAAAATTACTTGGCCACAAATAACAAATGAAAACGGAAGCTGACAATCGACGGCAAACGCACAATTCAACAAAATAAAATAAAAGCAAAAAGTCGAGACCCTACACACACCAACAACAACAACAACAACAAAAAGGACAATGCCAGGAAAAATGACAGACAGACAGACTGACAGACTGACAATGCACGGCTGACTCTGATGTTGCCACTGTTGATGGCGCCCCGGGGCAACAGCTCGAAACGTTTCGTCTTGTCTCGCACAGAACTGAAAGTCAATTACATAATTACTTCAATGCAATTTCCCAAGAAAAACTCCGTCAACGCTACCTGAAGCCACTCGTCCTTTGTCTTAGACTCTCACACATGTTTCCTTCTTCTCTTCCCAATTTCTTCCTATTCTTTTCTTTTTTTGTGGACCATGTGTGTGGGCCCCTAACTGGCTGAGCTGCCGTGACGGTAGTTGAGTTAGTCAGTGGCCGCACCTTAACCGCAATTCTCTGTCAGTTAATGATGCCTAATGCGACCTTTTTCGAGGTTTGGGAAAATTTATGCGGCCCGAAAGCATCAAAAATTTGTCTTTCGACTAAATGATGACCCAGGTTGGGTTCTGTAATATATTTTTTTTCTTTTCGTTGTGAATGGGTATTTTATAGTTTGAACGGCGCCTTTGTAGATTGCACCAATGTAGCTAGAGATGAGACCACAGGTGTTGTCTGGCCTTAAAAAGCGCATTTTGTTTTTTAATATTCTCCCACAGGGCATATGTATTATGCCATTTGGTTTGCTTCACTTGTGAAATGTTTGAATTTATTACAAACATTTGAGATTAAGATAAAATATAAATGCTCATAACATACAATACATATCTTCTTTATAATTGAAATTTATATTTTTCACATTTTATGCACAGGAAGTGTTGTAATATTTGCTTTATGTATATTGTATATTCATATTAAATTAAATAGTGGGTTAGGTTAGGCTGTTCAAAATTTATTAAACAAATTACACATTAAAATTATAAAATAGATTCCTACTTATAACTATCATTTTCTCCCTTTCGACACATTCTTAGCAGAAAAGTCGGAATATTTTGTATAATATATCTGCATAAAATAATTAGTTTTTGATATTATATTACATAAATGGATTAAAATAATTAATCATATAATATTCAATATATTTCTTTCAATTATAAAATGTATTTTTATTCATTCACTACAAGGAAGACGGATTAAAAAATCTTTTGTATTAAGTTTTAAATTTAAATTATTATTAATTTATGCATATTGAATGTAAATCCATTATTTTCGATAATATTTTATTACAGTAAAGAGTGAAACTAGACTTCGACTTGAATCACATTCATTTAGAACTTTTTCGTAGTCTGCATCCGGTTTTATTACCCATTTTTGTTTGGCCACAAAACTTTCAACTTTTAGCGCCACAAGTTGTCACCATTTGGTTTTTGGAAAAGTCATAAAATCATTTAAATAAACAAACCGTTGCACAGTCCAGATGCCCCTTCGGTAAATGGGATGGGGACGGAGAGAGGGAGGGAGAGGAAGAGGGCAAAGGGGCCTCGTGATAGAGGTTAAGCACCAGGATTTCGCGACCCTTTTTGCATCTCTCGCACTGTTGTATTTATTTACCGCTTTTGTATTACAGACAGCGCATCCAGTCCAGTCCAGCGTTCAGTTCAGTGCAGTTGCTGGGCAACCGACCACGCCCACATTGTCTGTTGCAGCTGCAACTACGTGCAGCAACATATAAAATTTGCATTAAAATTACTTTGATTACAAATTGGTTGTTGCGTTCAACCGACAATTCGAAAACGCAGGCGACAAAAAAAAACGCATCGAGTAAATCCTGCCCGGTTTTTTATATGTTTACTCTTTTTTTTGTTGGTTAAATGTTTTTGTTGTCGCCGCTGCAGATTTTCGATGGACAGCATATTAAATAACGGAAGCTATTTATGCGTAAAGTATTGTATTTTTAAGGATTATTGATTTTATTTGCTTGACACTTTTTTTGCCCAACAGATTTGTGCAGTTTTTTTTCTGTGTTAATTTCAGCCGAATAGAAAAACCACTTTCGGCTTTCAGCATAAGTGTTGACAAGAGCATTTTAAGTATGTTCAACTAAAGCTTAGCATTGAAGAAGTGATCAAAAACATTCTGGACAACAGCACATCCTGCCACCGGATGCAATTTCTGCTTGGTTGGTAAAAAATTAAATATTATTTTAAGTCTATGGAAAATATAAGTTCAGGTTGTATTTAATGACACTCTATTAAAACTTAAATCTTTTGAAAAAAAAAAGATTTTTAATATACAAAATATTAGATTAAAATTGTATATATATATATTTGGGTATTAACTACATCTATATTTATAGACTGATTATAATAAAATTTGACATATGATTTTAGAGAAATGCCTCACTTTAGCAGTATGCTTGGTTTAAGCTACTGTCTCAAAAAAAATTAATGTTGGTATTATTATGAAATTAAAAACAAAATTGAAGAGCAGCTTATGGAGGATTTCGACCTATAAAAAGTAATGTATAGGTAAATATATATGTTAAACTGGTTGTGAGATCAAGGTGTAGGGTCGATGAGGGAAACTACGACAAACTGATTTAGTGATGTTTCAATTGATATTTTTCACATTTTTTAATAAAACGTATAAAATAGAACAGATTGGAACAGTTTTCTTTTGCCAAAATAACTTATTTTCCATAAAATGCACTTGCTTAAAAATTACAGAGCTGGAGCAACTAGGCCAATCATTTTTAACATACTTTCATATTCGAAGGGATAAAGTAGCTGTATTTTTCAATGCTTTGGTGCATCAACACTGGATTGCTGTTCTATGTTTCCTGTTTGAAATTTAAGCAAATGTTGTTATTTGAATTCGAGCAGCCGCAATCAATAAAATGAATTTGGTCCACACCGAGTAAACCAACTGCATGCAATTCGCAATGCATAATTCATTTGCCAACAAATTGATTGGAATGTTTATGCCCTTTTCACAGCTTTTCAATTTACGCAACAACAAATTTGAATTACCTAGAAACTCCCCAACAACATAGTTCCCAACTCCTTGCATCAAAACGCAAAACAAATGAAAACCCAAAATGCTGAAACCAATGGAAACTATGCAAAAATATCCAAAGAGCGAGATAGTGGGAGAGAGGGTGGCAACTCTGGCATCGTCTGGTTGCCATAATTCACCGCAGAACACATGCAAGTAATTTAAAATTGTACAATTCGAACCCAGCCACGCCCACAATAATAGCAGCAACAACAATGAAATGATCTTGGGACGATTACAAATAGGAAGCGAAGAGTAATTTTTGACAGACAAACCGCAGCAAACGATTTTCCCACGCAACCTTGATGAATATTATCGAAATTGAATTTAAACGAAGTGCGCGAAAAAGTTCCGTAACGGAAAATTGGGAACTGGAACTTGGGAAAAACTGGGAACTGGACACGCAATGCAGTTTTCCCATCGTTAAAACGTTGAGCCCGAGATGTAATTGCAATTGCACGGGACACGTGCTGGGTGCAAATTGCTCGACAAGGAGTGAAGAGGGAGACATAAGGCACAACGCGGGAGAGAGAGTGAGACAAGAAGTGACTGTGTGAGAGAGAGAGAGAGTGAGAACAATCTTTTACTGATTGAGACATATCAGTTGCCACCGCCACTTGAGGTTGAGGTTATATGTAGGGTAGGTTACGCACATTATGAACCCATACCGGGCCGGGAATCGGACGAGAAATGGGTGTGGGATAGGGTAAGGGTAATGACAAGGGAAAGGGGAAGGGGAATGGTCTGTGGCACGGGGATCGTCGTATCCCCTGCGGCTTTATGAATTATGCTTCGACTACTGCGTAAAATGTTTTCATTTGACAATGCCCATGACGCAGCAAGTTTCTATAGTATTTTTTTATTTTCATTTCAAACAGGCATTCCTGATTCTGCATTTTTTTTGTGCAATCGCCATTGTTGTCAAGCACTTGAAAAGGTATTCAATGGAAATGAGGAACTCAGGATCTTTGCTCTCCTGTTGTTCCACATTTAATTAAACAAACTGCTAACGGCGACACATTAATGGGAACATTCTTATTGTGTTAAACTGGTTTTTCGGGGGTTAAAAACTAGACTCGTCTGGAATTCATATGCATGAGATGATCCTAAAGAGGAGAATAATGCAATTAAGTAAATTAAAGCAAAGATAAATATTTGGAGAGCATTTGTATGAAAATGAATTCAACGACGATCAATATCAGAAACAGAAAATGAATCTTCTCATGGGTAAAAAAGAATTCACATCAAAGATTTGACTTATACATTTAATAAATTAAAAAAATAGTATTGTTCTATTGCTTAAAGCGTTAAACAGGGTATTTAATATTCAATGCAATTTTCTGAAGAACCGAAAATTGTTTGCGGGTTTACAGAGCTGGCAAATTTAATGTTTATTTTTTCACCTTTTCCCAACATTGTTTGCCGTTTGCTACTGGCAATGAAAAATTTTCAGCTAAGTGTAAAGCGCATTTTCATTTATAAATATTTAATATAGTTTTTATTCATACAAAACTGAATACATTCGTTTAAAAACTTGAATAAAAATGGAATATTAATAGCGTTGAGCATAACATATTAATTGCAAAATATTTTACATAAATCAAAATGCAAATGTAAAACGGAGGACGCACTCTTGAAGAAACAAAGACTTTAGATGCTGCAAGACTTTCGCTCAGTTTATTGGTGTTCTCTCTAGTACTCTAGTACAATTGTTATTTCCATACTAAAAAGATACAAAACAATTGCGCAGATTTCTGAGATACTTTTCAACGAACGAATAAAAACCAAAGCAAAAGTATCTAAAACCAATGTTTCGACGGGCGTGTGGAAAGAGGAAAGGGAAGTATTTCGCATGCCTTTTCCGTTTGCTATTTCAATTGAAATTTGCTTATTGCTAAATGTTATTTTGTTTCCATTGCTCCGTGCTTAGTGCTCAGTACTCACTGCGCTCTCGTTGGGTAGTTTGAAGAATTTTCAACGTTCGTTTTTTTGTATTTTTTTTTTTCAATCATGCCCGAGTGTGTGTGTGTGTGTGTGTGTGTAGGAAATATATAAACCTAGACTACAAAATTGCGACGTGCAAAAGTATTTTGAGAATTTCTGTAATAAAGTTGCCAAGTATTCCACCAGCGATTCATACACAGAGATCGAGCCAGAGAGAGAGCCAACTTTGTTTTTCACTTGTTGGCCAGAAAATATTCAAGAGCTTTGAGTAATTGGTTTATTTGAGTCCATATGAACAGTCGAAGTCCTTAACTCTAAGTGAATGAGGTTTCCACTCTAACAATAACAATTTAAGTATTAATTTCACTAGTGTCTCATAATAGACATAAATGTACCCACTATAAATATTATAAAGAAATTATGAAATACAAAATTAATCAAAAATATAAATCAAAGTTAATACTTTTAATACAAATTATCATGTTGTCACTTGCACGTATGAATTAATAGGCAATGACTAGACCTAATGGTTTTTTATTTTATCAGTATTTTTCGGTTTTCCTTTTAGCTTTCTAACTATCGCAGTCAACACAAATTTGCTAATGTAGATAAAAACTATTAATATAGTCACAAGCAATGCGAAAACATCCAAGTTGTTGGCCGCAATGTAATTCATTTTCAGCAACGGACTCTGGAGATGAGCAGCACCATGATGACGCATTACATACTCGCACCAGTAAAGAACACTTTCTCGAGCAGACATATGTCTATCCCTATATAAAGCGGAGAAAGTCTTCACTTTATGTGTATACTGTGGATTCTCTAGGAGTTCAGTCAGGCTCTCTTTGAAGGGCTCTTCCTCGAGAGTCAGCAGACTCAAACTGAGACCAAATCCATCTTTCACCATTTTCAAAGCATTGCTAGGCTGATCACCAAAAATAGGAAGCGCCAACATTGGTTTTCCATGATACTGAGCCTCTGTTATGCCTCCTTTTCCCGCATGTGTGATAAAGAGTGTAATGTTGGGATGGGCTAAAATATCATCTTGAGGCAACCATTTCGAGTATAGAATGTTATCCGATTTTCCGGGAGTATTATCGAGGTCTTCCCATTTCCAAATTATACGTTGTTTCAGCTTCGATAGTACATTGAATATTTTGATATTTGTGTTAGATTTTAAGTGTGAGCTCTTTACATTAGATCCCAAGGAGAGCAGAATAGCCCCATTGATAGCATTGCTTAGAAACTCGGCAAGTTGTTTGGGTAACGGATTCGGTTTGTCTTTAATCTGAATGCCACCCACTTCGATAACTGCTGGAACATTGGGTCTAATAGGTCCTTCGCTGAGTGCATAAGAGGTGAAGAAAGTGAGCGATACATTCTTGACTAACTCTCCAAGGGCTGGCATTGTCGGATCGTCGCCATATATATCTCTGTAATGAACATCCAATAAATAATAATTAAAAAAAAAAAAACAGACTAAACGGTATTTCAACTTACTTGTATATGTTCGCATTATTGCTCTCCAGAATTCTAGAAAATACTTCAATTACAATATTTGTAAGGAAGTTTTGAATTCGTTGCACAAAGGTCATAGTTTCACCTCTTTCGACTGCCATATTCATTGCCGGCACAAAGGAAGCTGCTGAGGGATTGCCAACAACTCTATTAAACATTTCATTAGGCGGCATGGTGGCAGCTATTACAACGGGAGCTTTTAATTTGTGTGCAATTCCCAATTGATAAGTGTTGAAAAAGTATCCCAACATAACTAGATCAAACTTGTTATCCTTGTTTTCATATAGATCCTTGACACGCTGATCTTTCATTATATCCCGCATTTTCGCCATCATGAATTTCAAACGACCCATTAAACCGAACATGGCTCCAAACATATTGCTATTGTCTTGGTTGGCAAATTGAGCCATTGTTGCACTCATTTGTTTGTGATCCTCCTCACTCAAGGGAACCTGCACTACAGTGATATTTTTATGATTTACGGCGGGTTTAAGAGCCGTAATTACGGTTACATTATGACCATTCTCAGCCAAAACTTTTGCCATCGATATGTGTATAATCAAATGTGAGGGACTTAGACTCGTAAATACTCCGAGTATATTTCCACCTTGACAGCTGCTGATAAGCAAAATATTCAGCAGAGCCAGTAGAACTGTTCGGGGACTGCCGCGATACATGTTGATGTTACAAAATATTTGCAAAGACAACTGCTTTTTCGGCAGTTCGCCTACCTTTTATAAATTTTGATAAAGCTTATCGCGTACCTGACTGATAAGATAAATCAACGCAAGTCTTAAAATCTGTGGTGAAATTGTTCAACGGATAACAAATTATACATTGACTAGGGTTATGATTTTTAATCTATTTGAATAAATCTCGTGTTTATTTAATGAAATGTTAACTGGTTTAAGGAAATAATATTTTTAATATATAAAATATTATTTATATTTTGAGAATTAAAATTAAAAACAATTGAAGAGATTAAGGTTTAAATTTTTCTTGTGATAATCATCATAAGTAACCTAAATAGAGTCAAATAAACTTTTAACAATAATTTTAATTTTTCTTTGGTTATCGGTCGGTATATTTTAAACTGCTTTGTGACTGTTGTGAGCATTTGGTATATTTTAGTATTCTGTTGCTAAGTTATTAGGTTTAATATATTCTAACGTTATATAACGCTTATGTACAAATTCTGTATTTATTACTAATTTGGTCATTTGAGTGTCTATTCTAAAAAAAAAAATTTTTGAAATCTAGTGTTTTTTTGTTTTATCAGTATTTTTCGGTTTTCCCTTGAGCTTCCTAACTATCGCAGTCAACACAAATTTGCTAATGTAGATAACAACTATTATTATCGTCACAAGCAATGCGAAAACATCCAAGTTGTTGGCCTCTATGTAATTCATTTTCAGCAACGGACTCTGAAGATGAGGGGCTCCATGATGACGCATTACATACTCGCACCAGTAAAGAACACTTTCTCGAGCAGACATAGGTCTATCCCTATATAAAGCCGAGAAAGTCTTTACTTTATGTGTATAATGAGGATTCTCCAGGAGTTCAGTCAGACTTTCTTTGAAGGGCTCTTCCTCGAGAGTCAGCAGACTCAAACTGAGACCAAATCCATCTTTCACCATTTTCAAAGCATTGCTAGGCTGATCACCAAAAATAGGAAGCGCCAACATTGGTTTTCCATGATACTGGGCCTCTGTTATGCCACCTTTTCCCGCATGTGTGATAAAGAGTGTAATGTTAGGATGAGCCAAAATATCATCCTGAGACAGCCACTTCGAGTATAGAATATTATCCGATTTGCCGGGAGTATTATCGAGGTCTTCCCATTTCCAAATAACTCGTTGTTTCAGCTTCGACAGTACATTGAATATTTTGATGTTTGTGTCAGATTTTAGATATGAGCTCTTTACATTAGATCCCAAGGAGAGGAGAATAGCACCATTGTCAGCTTTACTGAGGAATTCTGCAATTTGTTTAGGTAATGGATTCGGTTTGTCTTTAATCTGAATGCCACCCACTTCAATAACTGCTGGAACATTGGGTCTTATGGGTCCTTCGCTAAGTGCATAAGAGATGAAGAAAGTGAGCGATACATTCTTGCCTAACTCTCCAAAGGCTGGCATTGTGGGATCGTCGCCATATATCTCTCTGTAATAAATATCCAATAAATAATAATTTAAAAAAAAAACATACCAAATGGTATTTCAACTTACTTGTATGTGTTTGCATTATTGTTCTCCAGAATTCCTAAAAATACTTCGATGCCAATGTTTGTAAGAAAGTTTTGAATTCGTTGCACAAATGTCATAGTTTCACCTCTTTCGACTGCCATATTCATTGCCGGCACAAAGGAAGCTGCTGAGGGATTGCCAACAACGCCTTTAAACAATTCATTAGGCGGCATGGTGGCAGCTATAACAACGGGAGCTTTTAATTTATGTGCAATTCCCAATTGATATGTGTTGAGGAAGTATCCCAATATAACTAGATCAAATTTGTTGTCCTTGTTCTCATAAAGATCCTTGACACGCTGATCTTTCATAATAGCTCGCATTTGTACCATCATGAATTGCAAACGACGCAATGATCGAAACATGGAAATAAACATATTGCTATGGTCTTGGCTGGCAAATTGAGCTATCATTGCACTCATTTTTTTGTTATCCTCTTCGCTCAAGGGAACCTGCACTACAGTGATGTCCTTGTGATTGACAGAAGGTTTCAGAACCGTAACTACGGTCACATTATGACCATTCTCAGCCAAAACTTTTGCCATCGACATGTGTATAATTAAATGCGAAGGACTTAGACTCGTAAATACTCCGAGTATATTTCCACCTTGACAGCCGCTGATAAGCAAAACACTCAGTAGAGCGAATAGAACGATTTGGAGACTGCCGCGATCCATGTTGATGTTACAAAACATTTGTAAAGACAACTGATATTTTGGCAGTTTACATACCTTATATAGACTTTGATAAAGCTTATCGCGATTTTAACTGTTAAGACAAATCAACACAAGTTTTAAAATCTGTGGTGAAACTGTTCAACAGATAACAAATTATACATTGACGAGGGTTATGATTTTGAATCTATTTGTATAACTCTGAAGCTTATTTAATGAAATGTTAACTGGTTCATAGAAATAATATTTTTAATTATTAAAATATTATTTAAGTTTTGAGCAGTCAAATAAAAACAATTGTAGAGATTAAGGTTTCAATTTCTTTTGTCATAATCATAATAAATTAACTAAATAGAGTCAAATAAACTTGTAACAATAATTTTACCGCTTATATACAATTTCTATATTTTATTTCATATACTAATTTGGTCATATTCTAAGAAAAAACTCTTCGCATAGCAAGTTAAGTATAATTCTGGCATGGGCCTTACTATTATTCCCATTAATTATAAAAAGAAATTAAATATACAAATAAATCGACATGTAACAAAATTTAAATCAAAGTGTATATTTACTTTATATTTACAAACTACAAATGTATTCTAATACTTGCAAATCTAATGTTTTTTTATTTTATTAGTATTTTTCGGTTTTTCTTTGAGCTTTCTTATTATCGCAGATATCACGTACTTGCTAATGTAGATAAAAACAATTATTATCACAACGAGCAATGCGAGAACATCCAAGTTGTTGGCCTCTATGTAATTCATTTTTAGCAACGGACTCTGAAGATGAGGGGCTCCATGATGACGCATTACATACTCGCACCAGAAAAGAACACTTTCTCGTGCAGAAATAGGTCTGTCCCTATATAAAGCGGAGAAAGTCTTTACTTTATGTGTATAATGAGGATTCTCCAGGAGTTCAGTCAGACTTTCTTTAAAGGGCTCTTCCTCAAGAGTCAGCAGACTCAAACTGAGACCGAATCCATATTTCACCATTCTCAAAGCATTGCTAGGTTGATCAGCAAATATGGGAAGCGCCAACATTGGTTTTCCATGATACTGCGCCTCTGTTATGCCTCCTTTTCCCGCATGTGTGATAAAGAGTGTAATATTAGGGTGGGCCAAAATATCATCTTGAGGCAGCCACTTCGAGTATAGAATATTATCCGATTTGCCAGGAGTATTATCGAGGTCTTCCCATTTCCAAATGATACGTTGTTTCAGCTTCGACAACACATTGAATATTTTGTTGTTTGTGTCGGATTTTAAATGTGAGCTTTTCACATTGGATCCCAACGAGAGGAGAATAGCACCATTGTCAGCATTGCTTAGGAACTCGGCAAGTTGTTTGGGTAACGGATTCGGTTTGTCCGTTATCTGAATACCACCCACTTCAATAACTGCTGGAACATTGGGTCTAATGGGTCCCTCGCTGAGTGCATGTGAGGTGAAAAAAGCGAGCGATACATTTTTGCCCAACTCTTCAAAGGCGGGCATATTTGGATCGTCGCCATAGATCTCTCTGCAATTAATATAAAATATTTAATATGATAAGCTTACTATACTTAAAAGAATATCGACTTACTTGTATGAGTTGGCGTTATAGTTCTTAATAATTGCAATAAATACTTCCATGGCAATATTTGTGAAGAAGTTTTGAATTCGTTGCACAAACGTCATTACCTCACCCCTTTCGACTGCCATATTCATTGCCGGAACAAATGAAGCTGCTGAGGGATTGCCAACAATACTTTTAAATAATTCATTGGGCGGCATAGAGGCAGCTATCACAATGGGAGCTTTTAATTTGTGTGCAATTCCCAATTGATAAGTATTGAGGAAGTAGCCCAACAATACTAAATCGAACTTATTGTTCTTGTTTTCATAAAGATCCTTCACACGCTGATCTTTCATGATATCCCGCATTTTGTCCATCATAAATTGCATACGACCCATTGAACGAAACATGGAAATAACCATATTGCCGTTGTCTTTGCTGGCAAGATGTGACATTGTTGCACTCATTATTTTATGCTCCTCCTCGGTCATGGGAATCTGCACAACAGTGATATCTTTGTGATTGACAGAAGGTTTTAGAACTGTTACAACAGTCACATTATGACCATTCTCAGCCAAAACTTTTGCCATCGACATGTGTATAATCAAATGTGAGGGACTTATACTTGTAAATACTCCCAGTATATTTCCACCTTGACAGCCGCCGATAAGCAAAACACTCAGTAGAGCGAGTAGAACGGTTTGGGGACTGCTGCGATCCATGTTGATGTCCCAAAATAATTGCAAACACAACTGCAATTTTGGCTGTCCACCAAGTTTATATAAACTTTGATAAAGCTTATCGCGTACGTGACCGATAAGATAAATCAACGCAAGTCCCAAAATCTGTGGTGAAATTGTTTAACGGATAACAAATTATACATTGACCTGGGTTATGATTTCTAATATATTTATATAATTCTGGTGATTGTTTAGCAAATTGTGTAATATTTTTATATAAAGAATAATTATAATGGTTAAGATTTTCACAAGATTCTAAATTTGGTATATATAGCCAACAAATCTTTTAACAATATTTTTCTTAACTTTTGAATTGTGGAAAGTGATATCATATTGCAATTATAATCAAGTTATGCTAGCTTATGCAATTATTCTTCAATTCTTAAATTATAACTATTATAGACTACATAAAAAATATTTAAGAACTGGCTGCAGCTATCATAACTCATTTTATTTTGGTTGACAATATAGTATTTTCAAACGACTTGGTGTTCTTTAAAAGTAATGCTCGTCTTTTGTATTTGAATTGACGATTTTCTGAATTTTATTTCATATACTAATTTAATAATTGAGGTGATTATTCTTAAAAAAAGCTTCACGAAAGTATAATTCTGATATGAGCCATACTCTTGAGTTGTTCCCATTAATATGAAAAATAAATTATGAAATACAAAATGAATCGACACACTTCAAAATTGGTAATTTTATTAAAAATTTAAAGTTATTACGTTTCGTCATGTCATCAGCAGCACGTATTTATTAAAAGACATCTATTTTTAAGCCTAATGTTTTTTGATTTTATCAATGCTTTCGGGCTTTCCCTTGAGCTTTCTGATAATTGCAGTGATCGTTAACTTGCTTATATAGATAAAAACAATTACTACTATTACAAGTAAGGCAACCACATCCAAGTTATGGGACGCAATGAAGTTCATTTGCTTCAAAGGACTCTGCAGATGAGGGGCTCCATGATGACGCATCACATACTCGGACCAGTAAAGAACAGTCTGTCTAGCAGACATGGGTCTGTCTCTATATAAAGCAGAGAAGGTCTTCACTTTTTCACTATACTGTGGATTTTCCAAAAGCTCAGTCAGACTCTCTTCGAAGGGTTGTTCTTCGAGAGTCAGCAGACTCAAACTGAGACCGAATCCATCTTTCACCATTTTCAAAGCATTGCTATGTTGGTCACCAAATATGGGAAGCGCCAACATTGGTTTTCCATGATACTGGGCCTCTGTTATGCCTCCTTTTCCAGCATGTGTGATAAAGAGTGTAATGTTGGGATGAGCCAAAATATCATCTTGAGGCAGCCACTTCGAGTAGAGAATATTATCCGATTTGCCGGGAGTATTATCGAGGTCTTCCCATTTCCAAATAACTCGTTGTTTCAGCTTCGACAGTACATTGAATATTTTTATGTTTGTTTCCGGTTTAAGGTGTGAGCTCTTTACATTGGATCCCAACGAGAGGAGAATAGCACCATTGTCAGCTTTACTGAGGAACTCCGCAAGTTGTTTGGGTAACGGATTCGGTTTGTCTTTAATCTGAATGCCACCTACTTCGATAACTGATGGAACATTGGGTCTGATGGGTCCTTCACTAAGAGCATGAGAACTGAAGAAAACAAGTGATACATTCTTGCCAATCTCTTCAAAGGGGGGCATACTCGGATCGTCGCCATAAACTAGTCTGCAAAGAATATTAAATATTTAATTCACACAAAATAATAAATCGATCTAAAAACTTACTTGTATGAGTTAACATTATAGATCTCCAGAATTGCAAAAAGTACTTCCAAGGCAGCATTTGCAAATAAATTTTGAATTCGTTGCACAAACGTCATCGCTTGACCTCTCTCTACAGCCATACCTATTGAGGGCAGATAGGAAATCGATGAGGGATTACCTACTATACCATCAAATAATTGATTTGGCGGCATTGAGGCCGCTACTATAGCGGGAGCTTTGAATTTATGTGCAATTCCCAATTGATAAGTGTTAAGGAAGTAGCCCAACACAACTAGGTCGAACTTGTTGTCCTTGTTCTCATATAGATCCTTCACACGCTGATCTCTCATGATATCCCGCATCTTGTCCATCATAAATTTCATTTGACCCATTGACCGGAACATGGTAGCAATCATATTGCTATTGTCCTGGCTGGCAAATTGCGCAATAGTGGCACTCATCTGCTTATTATCCTCCTCGCTCAAAGGAACTTGGATGACAGTAATATCCTTATGAGTCACTACAGGTTTCAGAGCCGTTATTACGGTCACATTATGCCCATTTTCAGCCAGAACCTTTATCATCGACATTTGTACGATTAAGTGCGAGGGACTTGTGCTCGTAAACACTCCGAGAATATTTCCACCTTGACTGCCACTGATAAGCAAAACACTCACTAGCGCGAGTATTACGGTCTGACGACTGCTGCGATCCATATTGATGTCTGGAATATTTGTAAAGACTACTGCAATTTTCGCAATTTGCCTATTTTATATAGTCAGTGAGAACAGGTTATCGCGTACTTGACTGATAACATAATTCGCTGCAAACTTCAAAATAAATGGTGAAATTGTTAAACGGGCATGATATATTAGTAACCGGGGTTAAGAAATCCCAAGAGCACACAATAACAACAGCAAATATGAATTCTTATAATTTTGGTGCCATCTGATAAAAATTTTAAATGTTGTCTAAGAAATACTTTTATGAGGCACAACAAAATGCTTCTGCCTAGAATAGTTTGGTTGACAATCTGGTATATTTTAAATTCAATAGTATATTTCGAAAATACAGCTTTCGACATATTTTAGTATTTTTCGGTATTTTATTCGGTATATAACTTTTTTTTGAGTAGCGGGAATAACACAATCAAGCGTACTTGACTGTATAATTTAAAACTGATTTTGTTAAATTTCATCTTGAATAAAAGCAAAACAAAGAGGTATTATTCACATAGCTTAGCAAATTAACATACAGCAAAAATACTTAAATATACCGGCAATATTTGCTACATTAATATAATATTAATAATAATATACCATAAGGTATAAAATATATCAGCCTAAGCAATCAAGACGAGTAAAACGGCGTTTTTCCATACAAAAGCATTTCTTGAAAATAATAATAATACCGCTATTAAAATACATTTATCTGATTATTGTATTGGAAACCAAAGGTATATTTGTAATATTGAAAAATAACATTAAATATATAATATTGTCAACGTACAAAATCCTAAAAAACGCTATAAAAATATTCTTAGTATAACTTATCTTAAGTTTTATGAAATCTAGTTTTGAAATTATGTGTGTTTTTGTTGTTTTCTCAGCTTTTCAAGGTTGTTAGATATGTTAGTGGAGCAAATTTGTAAAACTGGGGTAGGAGGTAAATATTAGATGTAAAATATTATAACAAAATTTGTCACTGAGTATCTCAATGTTAAACTCTGTTAAATTGGGGATACCTATTTGTTCAATTTTAATAAAAAGACCAAAAAAATAATTTACTAAACCTTAGAGAATTTAAAAAGATACCACCATTACTCGCTTTTTATGGCGGATAATAAAAATTAATTTTTTAGCATCACCTGGATATAATCAAAAACAAAACTGCAAATTTAAAAAGTTTTGTATACTATTGTTGTATGATATACAGTATATACCACACCCATTTTTGGGGTAGTCGTCGTTAAATAAAAAGTCTTGTATAATAGAGATTAAATTTGGTTTGATTTTCCATTATTTCATATGAGTACATAATAAGAAATAGTAATTCAAGCAGAAGCGCTTTGGCGATAACAATATATGTAAGTGCAATCTAATAAGTGCATTATAAGAGAATAATGTAATGTTAAAGAAATTATGAAATCTAAATGTAAAAAGCAGACATACAAATTGATATTAAAAGTGTAATTTTCAATTATTTCGTGTTGTTATGAGTTGCACGTACTTAACGTAATTTATAGGCTCTTAAATCTAATGCTTTTTTAGTTTATCAGTATTTTTCGGTTTTCCCTTTAACTTTTTGATTACCACAGTCAACACGAACTTGCTAATGTAGATAAAAACAATTAATACAGTTACAAGCAATGCGAACACATCCAAGTTGTTAGACGCAATAAAGTTCATTTGCATCAAAGGACTCTGCAGATGAGGTGCTCCATGATGACGCATCACATACTCGGACCAGTAAAGAACACTTTCTCGAGCAGACATAGGTCTGTCCCTATATAAAGCGGAGAAAGTCTTTACTTTATGTGTATACTGTGGATTTTCCAGCAGTTCAGTCAGACTCTCTTTGAAAGGCTGTTCTTCGAGAGTCAGCAGACTCAAGCTGAGACCAAATCCATCTTTCACCATTCTCAAAGCATTGCTAGGTTGATCACCAAATATGGGAAGCGCTAACATTGGTTTTCCATGATACTGCGCCTCTGTTATGCCTCCTTTTCCTGCATGTGTGATAAAGAGTGTAATGTTGGGATGAGCCAAAATATCATCTTGAGGCAACCACTTCGAGTACAGAATATTATCCGATTTGCCGGGAGTATTATCGAGGTCTTCCCATTTCCAAATGATACGTTGTTTCAGCTTCGACAACACATGGAATATTTTGTTGTTTGTGTCGGATTTTAAATGTGAGCTTTTCACATTGGATCCCAACGAAAGGAGAATAGCACTATTGTCAGCATTGCTTAGGAACTCGGCAAGTTGTTTGGGTAACGGATTCGGCTTGTCCTTTATCTGAATGCCACCTACTTCGATAACTGCTGGAACATTGGGTCTGATGGGTCCTTCACTGAGTGCATGAGAACTGAAGAAGGCCAGCGACACATTCTTGCAAATCTCTTCAAAGGGGGGCATAGTCGGATCGTCGCCATATACCTCTCTGCAGAGAAGAATTAAATCGTTAGTGTGTTCACTGATTAAAAAATATCTAAAACTTACTTATATGAGTTGGCATTATAGTTCTCCAGAATTGCAAAAAATACTTTCATTGCAATATTCGTAAGAAAGTTTTGAACTCGTTGCACAAATGTCATAATTTGACCTCTTTCGACTGCCATATTCATTGCCGGCACAAAGGATGCAACTGATGGATTGCCAACAACAGTGTTAAATATTTCATTGGGCGGCATTGAGGCTGCTACAACAACGGGAGCTTTTAATTTATGCGCAATTCCCAATTGGTATGTGTTAAGGAAGTATCCCAACATAACGAGATCAAACTTGTTGTCCTTGTTCTCGTAAAGATCCTTCACACGCTGATCTTTCATTATATCACGCATCTTGTCCATCATAAATTTCATTTGTCCCATTGAACGGAACATGGTAATAACCATATTGCTATTGTCCTGGCTGGCAAATTGGGCAATTGTTGCACTCATGTGTTTGTGATCCTCTTCGCTCATAGGAACCTGCACTACAGTGATATCCTTGTGATTTACAACGGGTTTGAGAGCCGTAATTACGGTCACATTATGCCCATTTTCAGCCAGAACCTTTGCCATCGACATGTGTATAATCAAATGCGAGGGACTTAGACTCGTAAATACTCCGAGTATATTTCCACCTTGACAGCCGCTGATAAGCAAAACACTCAGTAGAGCGAGTAGCACTGTTCGATTACTGCCGCGATCCATGTTGATGTCTCAAAATATTTGCAAAGACTACTGCAAATTGGTTAGTCTGCTTTCTTTATATAGCCGTTGATAAGACTTATCGCGTACTTGACTGATAACATGCGTCAACGCAAGTTTCGAAACAGGTGGTGAAATTTGTTAAACGGACAACAAGTTATGTAGTGACCAGGGTTATGATTTTGTTCCATTATATGTTATCTTTCTAAAGTTATGCAGCTGGCGTATAATGTAATTGCTTCCTTAAAAATAAATTAAGAAAAATATATAATATAAAATCCACATCTTTTTTGATTCGTTTATATAGAAACTAATTTTAAATGGAATATGTGTTCTTTTAAGTATAAACATTAATAATTAAAAATGATAAGACTTTGTACTGTTGTACTAGATTCAATTGGAGAACGTGGTTATTTGGCATTGTACCTTGAATTTGTTTTTGTAGTTTGAGTAGCTTATAAAGTGTGCGATCGAATTGTATATTCTATTATTATCACACCGCTATCAGCCGTCTATAACTGATAGCGAATTCGCAAAACAATCGATAACCCGTTTGCTGTGTTATCTGCAATTATCCGGTTTGTTTTGCTCACACTTCGCCTTTTATCAGTCTGAGAGAGGCGAGAGTAGCGGCTGCAAAATCTCAAATTCATTGTATTAATCGTCGTCACTAGCTGATAAGTATAGGAATACCTGCTGATAGGTTTTCCATTATCATATTGACGATAGGAAAGTACGACGAAGACTGTTTGGCTACGAATGCTGACTGGCGGCTTTATCCTTATAATGCAACTAATGTTTAAATAATCTACATCATGAAATAAGTTTCAGCGCTAATCTGTTTGCAAGACTTTTAATATTTTATATATGTAAGTAAGAAAAACCTGCAGAACTTTGACCTCAAATATTTTGTTGAAAACCATGATATGAAAGTTGAGCAACCTATGTACATAACAAATTATATTGCGTCAGCTACTGATTATCGGTCAAATTTAAAAATGTTATCTCGACATGTGGATTTAATAAAACTCATAGTCATGATGAAAGTAGAATGAACAATATAATTTGACTGAAAATTAAATATTTTAATCAGGTGGGTATAAATTACAAATTAAATATTAATATTAGAAGATTTATTTAATTATTTAAGAAATAATTTTGTATTGTAAAAGCGACCGCTGCTGTCGAGTCTTTTTTGCTTTGGCTGGCAATCTGGTATATTTTGTTCTATACGGAATTTGCTTTGAATGCATCGATATACCAAATTTTGCTTTGGCATATTTTAGTATTTTTTCGGTGTATTAAGTTGTTATATTTTTAGAATATGGTGCAATCAGACGAGCAAAAATATACGTTTGTATCAGCAAAGATATACCTTACATTCCCAAGCGAATTATGCACATTCATTTATAAGAATTTTATCTTACATGAAATTTATTAATAATTACAAATTTATGTTATGTGTTAGTTACAATACAATGTTATTAGTTGCTCGTAATAATTTAAAATTAATGTCTTTTTATTTTGTCAGTATTTTTCGGGTTTCCCTTGAGTTTTTTGATTATCGCAGTCAACACGAACTTGCTAATGTAGATAAAAACAATTAAAACAGTTACAAGCAAGGCGAACACATCCAAGTTGTTTGACGCAATAAAGTTCATTTGCATCAAAGGACTCTGCAGATGAGGTGCTCCATGATGACGCATCACATACTCGGACCAGTAAAGAACACTTTCTCGAGCAGACATAGGTCTGTCCCTATATAAAGCCGAGAAAGTCTTTACTTTATGTGAATATTGAGGATTCTCCAGGAGTTCAGTCAGACTCTCTTTGAAGGGCTGTTCTTCGAGAGTCAGCAGACTCAAACTGAGACCAAATCCATCTTTCACCATTCTCAAAGCATTGCTAGGTTGATCACCAAATATGGGAAGCGCTAACATTGGTTTTCCATGATACTGAGCCTCTGTTATGCCGCCTTTTCCCGCATGTGTGATAAAGAGTGTAATGTTAGGATGAGCCAAAATATCATCTTGAGGCAGCCACTTCGAGTATAAAATATTCTCCGATTTGCCGGGAGTATTATCGAGGTCTTCCCATTTCCAAATGATACGTTGTTTCAGCTTCGACAACACATTGAATATTTTGTTGTTTGTGTCGGATTTTAAATGTGAGCTTTTCACATTGGATCCCAACGAGAGCAGAATAGCACCATTGTCAGCATTGCTTAGGAACTCAGCAAGTTGTTTGGGCAACGGATTCGGTTTGTCTTTAATCTGAATGCCACCTACTTCAATAACTGCTGGAACATTGGGTCTAATGGGTCCTTCGCTGATTGCATGCGAACTAAAGAAAGTAAGCGACACATTCTTGCCTAACTCTTCAAAGGCGGGCATATTAGGATCATCGCCATAAACTTCTCTGTAATAAAAATAGAAGAATTAATCAAGTTTTCTAGATGAAATACGATTTGAACTTACTTGTATGTGTTTGCATTATAGTTTTCTAGAAATCCAAAAAATACTTCAGTAGCAACATTTGTAAGGAAGTTTTGAACTCGTTGCACAAATGTCATAATTTGGCCTTTTTCGACTGCCATATTCATTGCAGGCACAAAGGAAGAAGCTGAAGGATTACCAACAACATTGTTAAAGATTTCCATGGGCGGCATTGATGCCGCTATAACAACGGGAGCTTTGAATTTATGCGCAATGCCCAGTTGATAAGAGTTGAGGAAGTATCCCAACATAACCAGATCGAACTTGTTGTCTTTATTTTCGTAAAGATCCTTCACACGCTGATCTTTCATTACATCCCGCATTTTGTCCATCATAAATTTCATTTGTCCCATTGAGCGGTACATGGTCATGAATATGTTGCTATTATCCTGACTGGCAAATTGGGCAAATATTGCGCTTGTTTGTTTGTGATCCTCTTCGCTCATGGGAACCTGCACAACGGTGATATTCTTATAAGTGACAGGAGGCTTCAAAGCCGTTATTACGGTCACATTATGACCATTCTCGGCCAAAACATTTGCCATCGCCAATTGTACAATTAAATGCGAGGGACTTAGACTAGGAAATACTCCGAGTATATTGCCACCTTGACTTCCACTGATAAGTAAAACACTCAGTAGAGCGAGAAGCACCGTTCTTTTACTGCTGTGATCCATATTGATATACCGAACTATTTGCACTGACTACTGCAAACTAGGTAGTCTACTTACTTTATATAGCCTTTGCTAAGGCTTATCTCGTACATGGTTGATAACATGACTAAACATAGGTTATTGTTTTATACTAAAGTATTGCTGTAACTGGTTTAGTACAACCTAATTGATAGCTTAACAGGTTATACATGATAAAGAACAATAGATTACGTAAATAAGCAAATAACATGAAAAATACCAATATGATAGAAATCACTTTTAAGTAATATCGTTTAGGCAAGGATTCTTTTGCGAAGTTTTTACTGGGTGCGATTTCTTTAACATTTTTTTTAGACAGCCCGCTAAGCCATACAGTCAGTTCTTTATATACTGTCGATAACTTAAGCTGATTTAAAATCCTATTTAAAGTTTTTAATGTCTTAGGGTTTTTTTTAAATCTTACGACTTATTTCTTAGACAACTCTTAAGTAATTTAAAGTTGTATATCCTTTTATAGCAGAGTATCGAATTGTGTATTGTGACCTAAGAACATAGATCTTAACTAAGTATGGTCAAATATATATTTCACACTTTCTTTCACAACTCTTTCTGTTGTTGATGTATACGCCATCAAATTATATAAAATACAATACCACACACAATTACCCGATACTCGAAAAGTAATTTTGACTCGTTTGTTTTGTTTTCAACAATTATCCGTTTTGTTTTGATTACTATTCTTCTGATAAAGGATCAATCAGTAAAAGACGAAAACAGTAGCTAGACAATCCCGTATAAATGTAGTCACTAAGTTGATAAATAAAGAAATACCTACTGATAAAAGTAGTTCACTATCATGCTGACGACAAGAATGTATATGGAAAATTGCCTGGCTACGAATGCTGACTGGCGTCTTTTAAATAGATTAGTTAAATCTTTAGAAAGCGGCTAATGACGATTAAATAATCTATTTCACGAAATAGGTTTCAGTCTTAATCTTATTACTTATACTTTATATAAGTAACAATTTGTGCACAATCTCGACTTCAAACATTTCATAGACATCGTTGATTAGCAAAGCAAATCAATGAATACGTCATCAATAAAAATGCGATTGGTAATGATTGTCGGTCAATTTTAAAATATTATCGCGACATGCCGCTTTAAAAAGTTCACAGTCACGATGAAAGTAGAATGAACAAATAGAATTTGAGTGCAATATTATCAACTTTTCTTGGGTAAACAATAATTGTTTATAAAAATAGCTTGCTAAACATTTTTATATATAGTGTGTGAAATAGAGACCACTGTCAGTTTACGAAAATTTTTCAAACCGTTCAAATGTCTTCGTACGGGGTATTATTAGCGCTTCTTGGAGCAATACTTATCTCTGGTGCTCATGGAGCGAATATACTAGGCTTATTTAGTTGCCCGGGCCCCTCACATTTGATTATCGAAATGTCAATGGCAAAAGTCTTAGCCGAGAATGGACACAACGTGACAGTAGTGACAACCATTCCACCAGTTGTCACTCATAAGAACATTAAGGTTATTATAGTGCCTATGACGAAGGAGCAACAAGAAGGTTTGAATAAGATGTTGTCCAGCGTTATGCAAACGGATAATAGCGACACAGGCACAGCTTTTTTGCGTATGCGTAGCCAATTAAAGATCATGTTTGATAAGAATCGTGAAGTCATGGAGGATCAACGCGTCAAAGATCTCTACGAGAACAAGGATAACAAGTTCGACTTGGTTATGATTGGATACTTCTTGAATAACTTTCAATTGGCTATTGCTCAAAAACTAAAAGTTCCCGTAGTGATTGCATCATCTACATTTCAATGGGGAGTGTTCGACAGCATGATTGCAAATCCAGCTGACATCGCTTATGTTCCGGCGATGGGCGTCAATTTCAATAAAGGCCCAATCGACTTAAAACAACGTTTTTCCAACTTTATTTCAACGCTTTTTGAGAAGCTTTTTGTCTACCTAATTGAAAAAGATAATGCCGAGGCTTACTAGTAAGTAATATCTTATAATATAATATGTCTACAAATATTAATTGTTCATCCCCTGATACAGTGACCTCTATGGTAACGATCCTGATATGCCAACTTATGATGAATTGAATAGGAATGTGTCATTAGTTCTCTTCAATTCACATGGCATCAGCGAAGGTCCCATTAGACCCAATGTGCCAGGAGTAATCGAAGTTGGAGGCATTCAGGTTAAAGATACACCAGATCCCTTACCACAAGCGATGTCTGAATTCCTAAACAATGCAACCGACGGTGCTATCCTGCTCAGCTTGGGATCAAACATTCAAGGAAAATATCTGAATCCAGAAACTGTTCAGAAGATGTTCAAAGTTTTGTCAAAATTGAAACAGCGAGTTATTTGGAAGTGGGAAGATATTGACAACACTCCTGGAAAATCTGCGAATATTATGTACTCCAAGTGGCTTCCTCAGGATGATATTCTGGCCCATCCAAAGATCGTTCTCTTCATAAACCATGCTGGACGTGGCGGCATTACAGAGTCACAGTATCACGGAAAACCAATGCTCTCACTTCCAGTCTTTGGAGATCAACCTGGAAACGCAGATAAGATGGTATCTGATGGCTTTGGCCTCAGCATGTCGCTGTTGGCTTTGGAGGAGAAGCCTTTCCGGGATAATGTTATAGAACTTCTCGAAAATCCGAAGTACACTCAGAAGGTTAAGGCCTTCTCTGAATTATTCAGAGATCGACCATTAACTGCTCGTCAGACTGTGCTCTACTGGACTGAGTACGTGCTTCGCCATCATGGAGCTCCTCATCTGCAATCTCCCCTGTTGCGCCTGAGCTTTGTGGAAGCACATAATATTGATGTCTACGCTGTGATTTTAGTTGCTCTTGTAGTTATCCTATTTATAAATAAGATAATTCTGCAATTCGTCTATAGAAAAATAACTGGTCAGTCAAAGAAGAACACAAATGCTAAAAAGACAAATTAAAATGAAATGATCTAGCATTCTTTCAAAAAGCCACAAAAAAATGTTGAATTTAACAATACATATGTTTAATAAATTTATTTAAATACGTACAAGAATATAATTTAATTTATTGGGTTTTTTCTTCATATAGTCAAACATTCTGTTCTTTAAGATATTCCCTTTTTAAGAATTAAAACATTTTGTAATGTCATGGAGCATTTAAAACAAACGCTGAACTTTAAATATTTTTAGACACACAATAATGGCTAGTATTTATGATTTCTGAAAATTTGTTTACGAATTAGAAGTTATTTGAAAATTAATTAAATACATATAATGACTTGGTATTTTTTGACATTAATACTGCACTGTTTTGCAGATTTTCTGGGATCGTTATTAACGTCATATTGTGCAAAATATTGAATAGATTTAAAATTAGAAAATCAATTTGTATTTTTTTAAGGAAATTTAAATTTTTGAGTATGACAGCATCGTTAGCCCTAAGTAATACTAGAAATAAACTATAAGAAAAGAGGAGTGTGAACGTAATTAACACAGTGTATTTATATGTTTAATTCGCCTTATATTTTTATTCGCTTCCATTGTGAGCCTGGAATAATTCACTAGTATTTCACTGAATTGTTGGTTTGCTAAAAGGTAAGAATATAAACAAAAGCTAATCTAATTATTAACAATAAAATTATACATTAATTCATTGGAAGACTTATCTATCACTTTTTATTTGCAGTGTACATTCTGGATGGTTTCACAAGTTTAATAAAATTTGTCCCTACAATTTTCAACCATTCTTTATTTTCTTAAATTTATGTTTTTATTTGTATATCATCTGGTATTATCTTATATATAATAGAATCAATATGAATTGTGAATATATGTAATCACTTAGGAGTTCAAGGAGACTTTTAATTATATCCCTAACCTGACATTTCATTGCTTTAAATATTAATATTTGTTGAATCAAAATATATGGTTTTATTCAATTTTTCTTCTTAATTATTTGGAATGAAAGATATCATAACTAAACAGATTATATTTTCTAATCAAAATTTGGTATCTTATTCTGCTATTTTATTTATTATTCACATAATAAAGTAACAAGCCAGAGATTACATCCAAATGAGCGAAATTAAAAGAACAGAACAGAACGTTCACTGATAAAACAAGTAAGAAAGTTACAGTCGAGTGTGCTCGACTGTGTGATACCCGCTACCCATTTTAAATAAAAGCAAAATATTGCGGTATTTTTTCAAAATATCCCGAAAATACAAATCTACTAAAAATATACCAAACGGTATATTTGTTATATCGATATAGTACCACATTCAAAATATACCATAGACGGCACAATATACCAGATTGTCGGCCAAAGCAACTAAGACCCCCAGTAAGTAGGCGTTTTTGCCCTTACTAAAGTATTTCTTTAATAACTTCCATAATTTTTATCTGATCGCAGTCAAATTTTCAGAAATCATAAATATTATAGTTATTATTGTATACAAAATTCGCAGCTGTAGCTTTAATATTACGCTTGTTAGTGGGCGTGGCAAAAATTTTAAACAAACTTGATCTGCGTGCAAAAATAAAAAATGCTGTCGAAAAAAATTATAGCTCTATCTCTTATAGTCTCTGAGATCCAGTGTTTCATACGGACAGACGGACAGACTGACAGACGAATAGACGGATATGGCTAGATCGTCTCGGCTGTTGACTATGATCAAGAATATATATATTCTTTATAGGTTCGGAGATGCCTCCTTCTACCTATTACATACATTTCCTGCCGGCATAAAGTTATAATACCCTTCTACCCTATGGGTAGCGGGTATCAAAATGAACGACCTTCACTTAACACTATCAGTCACCCATACAAATCCATTAATTCGACCTCAAACATTTCGCAGAGCATATTGATTAGCGAGGCAAAGAGTACGTCACCGATAAAATTTCAACGCTTAACGGTTGCTCGACAAATTTAAAATATTATCTCGGTATAAGGGACTTTTAAAGTACAGAGTCATCATGAAAATGGAACAAAATAATGTAAGTCAAGTGAGAATTTTAATCAATCATTAGCTTAATAAAATAGTGAATTGATAACGCTACACATTTGTATATATAGTGTGTGAAATAGAGACCACTGTCAGTTTACGAAAATTTTTCAAACCGTTCAAATGTCTTCGTACGGGGTATTATTAGCGCTTCTTGGAGCAATACTTATCTCTGGTGCTCATGGAGCCAATATACTGGGCGTATTTAGTTGCCCCGCACCATCACATTTGATTATCGAAATGTCAATGGCAAAAGTCTTAGCCGAGAATGGACACAACGTGACAGTGGTTACAACTCTCCAGCCAGTTGTCACTCATAAAAACATTAAGGTTATTCTAGTGCCTATGACGAAGGAGCAACAAGAAGGTTTGAATAAGATGATGGCCAGCGTTATGCAAACAGATAATAGCGATACAGGCACAGCTTTTTTGCGTATGCGTAGCCAATTAAAGATCATGTTTGATAAGAATCGTGAAGTCATGGAGGATCAACGCGTCAAGGATCTCTACGAGAACAAGGATAACAAGTTCGATTTGGTAATGCTTGGATACTTCTTGAATAACTTTCAATTGGCTATTGCTCAAAAACTGAAAGTTCCCGTAGTGATTGCATCATCTACATTTCAATGGGGAGTGTTCGACAGCATGACTGCAAATCCAGCTGACATCGCTTATGTTCCGGCGATGGGCGTCAATTTCAATAAAGGCCCAATAGATTTAAAACAACGTTTTTCCAACTTTATTTCAACGCTTTTTGAGAAGCTTTTTGTCTACCTAATTGAAAAAGATAATGCCGAAGTTTACTAGTAAGTATTATCTTATAATATAATATGTCTACAAATATTAATTGTTCATCCATTGATACAGTGACCTCTATGGTAACGATCCTGATATGCCAACTTATGATGAATTGAATAGGAATGTGTCATTAGTTCTCTTCAATTCACATGGCATCAGCGAAGGTCCCATTAGACCCAATGTGCCAGGAGTAATCGAAGTTGGAGGCATTCAGGTTAAAGATACACCAGATCCCTTACCACAAGCGATGTCTGAATTCCTAAACAATGCAACCGACGGTGCTATCCTGCTCAGCTTGGGATCAAACATTCAAGGAAAATATCTGAATCCAGAAACTGTTCAGAAGATGTTCAAAGTTTTGTCAAAATTGAAACAGCGAGTTATTTGGAAGTGGGAAGATGTTGACAACACTCCTGGAAAATCTGCAAACATTCTTTACTCCAAGTGGCTTCCTCAGGATGATATTCTGGCTCATCCCAAGATTGTTCTCTTCATAAACCATGCTGGACGTGGCGGCATTACGGAGTCACAGTATCACGGAAAACCAATGCTCTCACTTCCAGTCTTTGGAGATCAACCTGGAAACGCAGATAAGATGGTATCTGATGGCTTTGGCCTCAGCATGTCGCTGTTGGCTTTGGAGGAGAAGCCTTTCCGGGATAATGTTATTGAACTTCTCGAAAATCCGAAGTACACTCAGAAGGTTAAGGCCTTCTCTGAATTATTCAGAGATCGACCATTGACTGCTCGTCAGACTGTGCTCTACTGGACTGAGTATGTGCTTCGCCATCATGGAGCTCCTCATCTGCAATCTCCCCTGTTGCGCCTGAGCTTTGTGGAAGCACATAATATTGATGTCTACGCTGTGATTTTAGTTGCTCTTGTAGTTATCCTATTTATAAATAAGATAGCTTTACAATTACTCTATAGAAAATTAACCGGAAAGTCAAAGAAGAACACAAATGCTAAAAAGACAAATTAAAATGAAATGATCTAGCATTCTTTCAAAAAGCCACAAAAAAATGTTGAATTTAACAATACATATGTTTAATAAATTTATTTGAATACGTTAAAGAATATAATTTAATTTATTTGGTGTTTTCTTCTTATAGTCAAACATTCTGTTCTCTAAGATATTCCCTTTTTAATTATTAAATGTTTTGTAATGTCACAAAATGTGTTTGCATTAGAAACACACGCTGAACTTAAAATATTTTTAGACACACAATATTGACTAGTATTTATGAATTCTAAAAATTTGTTTACGAATTAGAAGTTATTTGAAAATTAATTAATTAAATTAAATATAGCTTTTGGTTTAATGACTTGGTATTTTTTGACATTAATACTAGACCATTTTGCAGATTTTCTGAGATCGCAATTAACGTCATATTGTGCAGGATATTGAATAGACTTAACATTAGAAAAACAATTTGTATTTTTTTAAGGAAATTTAAATTTTTGAGTACGACAGAATCGTTAGCCCTAAGTAATACTAGAAATAAGCTGAAAGAAAAGAGGGGGTTTATCGTAATTAACACAGTGTATTTATATGTTTAATTCGTATTTTATTTTTAGTCCATTCAATTATGCTACTGGAAGAGTTAACTAGTATTTCACTGATTTGTTGGTTTGCTAAGAGATAAAAATATAAACAAAAGCTAATCCAATTATTAACAATGAAATTATACATTAAGGCTTATCTATCACTTTTTATTTGCAGTGTACATTTTGGATGGTTTCACAAGCTTATAAAAATTTGTCCCTACAAGTTTCAACCTTTCTTTATTTTCTTAAATTTACTTTTATATTTGTATATCATCTGGTTTTATCTTATATATAATAGAATCAATATGAATTGTGAAATATGTAATCACTTAGGAGTTCAAGGAGACTTTTAATTATATCCCTAACCTCATTTCATTTTAAATTAATATTTGTTGAATCAAAATATAGTTTTATTCAATTTTCTTCTTAATTAGTTATGAAAGATATCATAACTAAACCTGATATTTTCTCTTATTCCTATTAGATAAACAATTGTGTATTTCATTGATTAAAAGAACAGAAAGAACGTTTATAAATCAAATGTGATACCCGCTACCCATTTTAAGTAAAAGCAAAAAATTGCGGTATTTTTTCAAAATATCGCGAATATACAAATCTACTAAAAATATACCAAACGGTAAATTTGTTATATCGATATAGTACCACATTCAAAATATACCATAGACGGCACAATATACCAGATTGTCGGCCAAAGCAACTAAGACCCCTAGTAAATAAGCGTTTTTGCCCATACAAGAGTATTTCTTTAATAACTTCCATAATTTTTATCTGATCGCAATCAAATTTTCAGAAATCATAAATACTATAGTTATTATTTTATACAAAATTCGCAGCTGTAGCTTGAATATTACGCTTGTTAGTGGGCGTGGCAAAAATTTGTAACAAACTTGATCTGCGTGCAAACATAAAAAATGCTGTCAAAAAAAATTATAGCTCTATCTCTTATAGTCTCTGAGATCCAGTGTTTCATACGGACAGACACACAGACTGACAGACGGATAGACGGATATGGCTAGATCGTCTCGACTGTTGGCGCTGATCAAGAATGTATATACTTTATAGGATCGGAGAAGCCTCCTTCTACCTGTTACATACATATCCATCCGGCACAAAGTTATAATACCCTTCTACCCTATGGGTAGCGGGTATCAAAATGAACGACCTTCACTCAACACTATTAGTCACCCATACAAATCCATTAATTCGACCTCAAACATTTCGAAGAGCATATTGATTAGCGAAGCAAAGAGTACGTCACCGATAAAATTTCAACGCTTAACGGTTGCTCGACAAATTTAAAATATTATCTCGGTATAAGGGACTTTTAAAGTACAGAGTCATCATGAAAATGGAACAAAATAATGTAAGTCAAGTGAGAATTTTAATCAATCATTAGCTTAATAAAATAGTGAATTGATAACGCTACACATTTGTATATATAGTGTGTGAAATAGAGACCACTGTCAGTTTACGAAAATTTTTCAAACCGTTCAAATGTCTTCGTACGGGGTTTTCTTCGCGCTATTTGGAGCAATACTTATCTCTGGTGCTCATGGAGCCAATATACTGGGCGTATTTAGTTGCCCCGCACCATCACATTTGATTATCGAAATGTCAATGGCGAAAGTCTTAGCCGAGAATGGACACAACGTGACAGTGGTTACAACTCTCCAGCCTGTTGTGACCCATAAAAACATTAAGGTCATTCTAGTGCCTATGACGAAGGAGCAACAAGAAGGGGTGAATAAGATGATGGCCAGCGTTATACAGACAGATAATAGCGATACAGGCACAGCTTTTTTGCGTATGCGTAGCCAATTAAAGATCATGTTTGATAAGAATCGTGAAGTCATGGAGGATCAACGCGTCAAAGATCTCTACGAGAACAAAGACAACAAGTTCGATTTGGTAATGCTTGGATACTTCTTGAATAACTTTCAATTGGCTATTGCTCAAAAACTGAAAGTTCCCGTTGTGATTGCATCATCCACATTTCAATGGGGAGTGTTCGACAGCATGACTGCAAATCCAGCTGACATCGCTTATGTTCCGGCGATGGGCGTCAATTTCAATAAGGGACCAATAGATTTAAAACAACGTTTTTCCAACTTTATTTCAACGCTTTTTGAGAAGCTTTTTGTCTACCTAATTGAAAAAGATAATGCCGAAGTTTACTAGTAAGTATTATCTTATAATATAATATGTCTACAAATATTAATTGTTCATCCATTGATACAGTGACCTCTATGGTAACGATCCTGATATGCCAACTTATGATGAATTGAATAGGAATGTGTCATTAGTTCTCTTCAATTCACATGGCATCAGCGAAGGTCCCATTAGACCCAATGTGCCAGGAGTAATCGAAGTTGGAGGCATTCAAATTAAAGATACACCAGATCCCTTGCCCCAAGCGATGTCTGAATTCCTAAATAATGCAACTGACGGTGCTATCCTGCTTAGCTTGGGATCAAACATTCAAGGAAAATTTCTGAATCCAGAAACTGTTCAGAAGATGTTCAAAGTTTTGTCAAAATTGAAACAGCGAGTTATTTGGAAGTGGGAAGATATAGACAACACTCCTGGAAAATCTGCGAATATTATGTACTCCAAGTGGCTTCCTCAGGATGATATTCTGGCGCATCCAAAGATCGTTCTCTTCATAAACCATGCTGGACGTGGCGGCATTACAGAGTCACAGTATCACGGAAAACCAATGCTCTCACTTCCAGTCTTTGGAGATCAACCTGGAAACGCAGATAAGATGGTATCTGATGGCTTTGGCCTCAGCATGTCGCTGTTGGCTTTGGAGGAGAAGCCTTTCCGGGATAATGTTATTGAACTTCTCGAAAATCCGAAGTACACTCAGAAGGTTAAGGCCTTCTCTGAATTATTCAGAGATCGACCATTGACTGCTCGTCAGACTGTGCTCTACTGGACTGAGTATGTGCTTCGCCATCATGGTGCTCCTCATCTGCAATCTCCCCTCTTGCGGCTGAACTTTGTGGAAGCACATAATATTGATCTCTACGCTGTGATTATAGTTGCTCTTGTAGTTATCCTATTTATAAATAAGATATTATTGACATTGCTTTATAGAAAACTAATAGGAAATTCAAAGAAGAAGACAAATGCTAAAAAGACAAATTAAAATAAAATGATCTAGCATACCTTCAAATAAGCCACAAGAAGATTATAAATTAAGTATTACATACATATACTTTATAAATTTATTTAAAGAATACACAAGAATACAATTTAATTTGTTAAATTTTTCTTCTTATAGTCGAACTTTCTTTTTTTAAGATATTCGTTTATTGAGAATACAAAAACCTTCTAATATCACAAAATGTGATTGCATATGAAATAATTGCTGAACTTAAAATATTTTTAGACACACAATAATATATGTAGTCTTTATGAATTCTGAGAATTTGTTTCCGATTAGATTAGATAAATGTCAGAAATCATTTTAAAATTATTTTAATTGGATTAACAGTCTGTTAGTAGTAGTGTATATAAGCATATGCGAAATATATCTTTCGGTCGAGTGCACTCGACTTTAGGTTTCTTACTTTATTTTTTTTTTTTTGAAAGGATATTATAATTTGAGTATATGAATCTTTTGCCGTACAGAATTAATTATTAACTAGAAACAAGCTTAAAGAAAAGACGAGATTTAAAGTAATTAACACGTATTGTAAATATATTTTTGTATTTGACATTTAATTCGTGCTTGCGTAGCATTTTACTTATGGTGCTATGCTATTCCATTGTGCTACTTGAAGCTTCTTGCAAGAAATGCGTCAAAAAGTATTGCCCGATTTTCAAAACGTATCTGTGATTTTCTGTTATTTTTCCTTTAATTTTTTTCTTTTAATTTCCTGATATATTTAAAACATTGTTAACAGTAGCTTATTTTTTATTTATTGTGTTACACCGTATTTTTTTAATATCATCATGTATTATCTAATGTAAATATATGTAATCACTTCACTTATTTAGGATTCATATGTAGATACTTTTAAATATATTAAAAAATTTATATGTTTTCGTATTAATTATTATGTTCTTTATCGCTTTAATTATTATTAAAATAAACGTTGACTTTTAGCTATATATTGTGATACAGAAAGTTTGTTAATTACCTTTATATGATTTTATTAAATTTTCTTGTTGTTTATTTGGATTGAAAGATATCAAAATTAAATAGAAATACTCCTCTATAAAAGATTCGGAATATAATTCTGCTATCCTTAGTAAATCACATTGTAAAAAAAATAAGCCAAAGAATACATAACACAACATAATCGAAATCGAAAGAACAAATCGAACCAGTACGCTCACTGATAAAAAAGTGAACGACGTTCACTCAACACTATAATTTACCCATACAAATGCATGAATTCGACCTCAAATATTTCGCAGAGCATATTGATTAGCGAGGAAATGAGTATGACACCGATAAAATTTCAACGCTTAACGGTTGTTCGGCAGTTTTAAAACATTATCTCGGTATAAGGGCCTTCTAAAGTGCAGAGTCATGATGAAAATCAAATAAAATAATGTAAGTCAACTAACTTTTATCAATCATTGGCTTAATAAAATAATGAATTGATAACGCTACACAATCGTATATAAAGTCTGTTAATAGTGACCACAGATCAGTTTGCGAAAATCTTTCAAACCGTTCAAATGTCTTCGTACGCGGTATTCTTGACGCTCATTGGGGCAATACTTGTCTCTGGTGCTCATGGAGCTAATATACTAGGCATATTTAGCTGTCCTAGCCCCTCACATTTGATTGTAGAAATGTCAATGGCAAAAGTTTTAGCCGAGAATGGCCACAACGTGACAGTGGTTACAACTCTCAAACCTGTTGTGACCCATAAAAACATTAAGGTTATTGAACTACCACCATCAGATGAGGAGCAGGATGCATGGAATAAGATTATGGGTTCCATGATACAGACGGATAATACCGATACGGGTACAGCTCTACTGCGTATGCGCAGCCAATTGAAGAGTATGTTTGATAAGAATCGTGACGTCATGGAAGATCCTCAAGTGATAGACCTCTACGAGAACAAGGATAATAAGTTTGATTTGGTTATGATTGGATACTTCATGAATAACTTCCAGATGGGTATTGCTCAAAAACTCAAGGTACCCATTGTGATAGCAACTTCCATGTTCCAATGGGGAGTGTTCGATAGCATGCTTGGAAATCCAGCTGACATCGCTTATGTTCCGGCTGTGAACGTGCACGTTAATGAACATGGCTTAATGGATTTTAAACAACGCTTTTTCAACTTTATAACGTCGTGCTTCGAAAAGCTGTTTGTATACCTTATCGAAAAGATAATGCCGAAGCTTACTAGTAAGTATTATTACAATCAATTTTATTACCATCAATTAATTTACAATTTTTTATATATTTCTTCTACAGTTACCTCTATGGAAATGATTCTAATATGCCATCTTATGAAGAGCTAAATAGAAATGTTTCGCTGGTTCTCTTCAATTCACATGGCATCAGCGAAGGTCCCATTAGGCCAAATATGCCAGGAGTTATTGAAGTTGGAGGTATTCAAATTAAAGATACACCAGATCCCTTGCCACAAGCGATGTCTGAATTCCTAAATAATGCAACTGACGGTGCTATCCTGCTCAGCTTGGGATCAAACATTCAAGGAAAATTTCTGAATCCAGAAACTGTTCAGAAGATGTTCAAAGTTTTGTCAAAATTGAAACAACGAGTTATTTGGAAGTGGGAAGATATTGACAGCACTCCTGGAAAATCTGCGAATATTATGTACTCCAAGTGGCTTCCTCAGGATGATATTCTGGCCCATCCAAAGATCGTTCTCTTCATAAACCATGCTGGACGTGGTGGCATTACGGAGTCACAGTATCACGGAAAACCAATGCTCTCACTTCCAGTCTTTGGAGATCAACCTGGAAACGCAGATAAGATGGTATCTGATGGCTTTGGCCTCAGCATGTCGCTGTTGGCTTTGGAGGAGAAGCCTTTCCGGGATAATGTTATAGAACTTCTCGAAAATCCGAAGTACACTCAGAAGGTTAAGGCCTTCTCTGAATTATTCAGAGATCGACCATTGACTGCTCGTCAGACTGTGCTCTACTGGACTGAGTACGTGCTTCGCCATCATGGAGCTCCTCATCTGCAATCTCCCCTCTTGCGCTTGAGCTTTGTGGAAGCACATAATATTGATCTCTACGCTGTGATTTTAGTTGCTCTTGTAGTTATCCTATTTATAAATAAGATAGTCTTACAATTACTCTATAGAAGATTAACCGGAAAGTCAAAGAAGAACACAAATGCTAAAAAGACAAATTAAAATTAATGAATCTAGCACGAATTACAATTTTCTACGAGAAGATTATGATTTTAGTATTTTATATTATATTATATTATTTTACTTATATACAATGAATTAACATAAATTCAAGAATAATATTAAACATTTTGACGTTCATCTTCATGAAAGATATCTGCTACTCAAAATAAGTCTATGATGTATTAAAAAATAATTTTTTTCATATAACATAGTATAAGAATATAACTATTGTTAGCTAAACTTCAAAATTGCACGCGCATTTCTTTTGAGATTTTTTTTGGAAGAAAAACAGTGGCCTTCGTAGCTTGGTTTGGTTGACAATCTGATATATTTTGTACTCTGTGATATAATTTGAATGTAATGTATGTATTTTGATATACCAAATATAGACTTCAGTATATTTAAGTATTTTTGGTATATTAGCTTGGTATATTTCAGAAATAATACCTCAATGTTTTGCTTTAATTAAAAATGCGTAGAGGGTATTACACTCGAATGTAGCTATCTTATTTATTATTGCTGTTGTTTAATTTCTACTTACCTACTCGTTTACTTTCTGTTGATATGAGCTGGAATAGGCGCCACTGGGCTATTTGCAGCATTGACTCAAATTTCACTCAATTGTTGGAATGCTTATTAGATAATAATATAAACAAAAGCTAATTAAATTATTAACATGAAATTATACCTCAATTGATAACCAGCAATAGTGCGGCAGCAAGTTGCTGACCGATTTCAGACGCTTATCTACAAATAGTATTATGTTTAATAACAAATCACGATGACTTAACAATTTTGTCAAACTATCTCTTGTAGTAATTATTTAAATTCTCCACGATATTTAAAAATCTTAGTTTATGATTATTGTGTCTATTGATCATACGGTTATTATATTATACTAATTATTAAATTGAATATCAATTATTATTTCATCATATGATATTAGATTTTAAGAACAGCAACTCACGATGATTATTAGGTATGTGACTTTGCATTTTCGATGAACATTAAGATTTGTCTTTATTAAATTTGCTGCTGTTTGTTTTAGATTTTATTATATATTAATAAAATCGTAACTTTGTCTCTAAGAAATTTGCTTATCTAGTAGTTTTGATTCCCTAATTTATTATTCGCTTAGTAATTATATGTAATGAATAAATAGATGTTGGTATTATACGATTATTTTTATCAGTTCTTATCAAATTGGGCTTAACTAAGCTGATACGGCATTTATAGCGATAGTCCCATTAGAACTAATTTCAGTCTTCGTCGAGCTTTCAAACCTTCATGATGTCGTCGAAATTTCAGTTCTTGGCGTTCATCGCCGCCGTGTTAATTAATGGTACTCAGAGTGCAAATATTCTTGCTGTATTTAGTTGCCCCAGTCCCTCACATCTGATAGTGGAAATTTCAATGGCCAAGGTGCTGGCTGAGAATGGGCACAACGTGACAGTGGTGACATCTCTGAAGCCTCATGTAACGCATAAGAATATGCATATTATTCAAGTGGATTTAACCGAAGAAGAGAATCGATCAATGAAGGACACAATGGCCAAACTGACGGCAAGAGATAACTCCGATACATTTTCAGCCTTATTTCGAATGCGACAACAATTTGAATTCATGTTTAACAAGAACAGGGATGTCATGAAGGATCAACGTGTAAAGGATCTCTACGAGAACAAGGACAACAAGTTTGACTTGGTGATGATTGGATATTTCTTGAATAACTTTCAGATCGGCATAGCACAAAAACTAAAGGTGCCCGTTGTGTTGGCATCTTCAATGTTTCAATGGGAAATATTTTACAGTACGTTAGGCAATCCAAGAGAGATTGCATACGTGCCAAATATTGGAGTATTTGGTAAAATTGGCAGCACTTTAACATTTTCACAGCGCGTTTTCGGATTGATTTCATTTGCGATACAACGAGTATTCACCTATTTCCTGGAAAAAGATAATGCTGCGCCTTTTGGTTGTATGAAGTGACGCATCTATGTATTGTATGGTTAGTGGTATTATGTTAATTGCATTCTTTGTTAATTATTATGTTAGATCCATAATTTTAATGAATGCACATATGTATGTATTTACAATGCATGATCAGCCTTATCCTGCTATTATTTAATTGATTCTAATTTCTACAGTGAACTTTATGGAGACGATCCAAATATGTCACCATATGAAGAAATCAACAAGAATGTATCACTCGTTTTATTCAACACTCACGGCCTTAGCGAAGGTCCTATTAGGCCAAATATGCCGGGAGTTATTGAAGTTGGAGGTATTTAAGTTAAGGAACAACCTGATCCATTGCCAAAGGACATCGGCGAATTCCTGGATAATGCAACAGATGGCGCTATTCTTCTGAGTTTGGGATCCAATATTCAGGGCAAATTTTTGAAGCCCGAAACGGTGCAGAAGATGTTCAATGTTTTATCGAAACTCAAACAACGGATCATTTGGAAATGGGAGGATCTCAGCAAAACTCCTGGCAAATCTGCGAATATTATGTTCTCCAAGTGGCTACCTCAGGATGATATTCTGGCTCATCCCAAGATTGTGCTCTTCATAAACCATGCTGGACGTGGCGGCATTACAGAGTCACAGTATCACGGAAAACCAATGTTATCTCTACCGGTCTTTGGAGATCAGCCCGCAAATGCTGATAAAGTTGTGTTTGATGAATTCGGACTCAGCATGAGTTTGTTAACACTGGAGGAGAAGTCTTTCCGCGATAACATTTTAGAAATCTTGGAGAACCCAAAGTATACACAAAATGTTAAAGCCTTTTCCCAACTGTTTCGAGATCGTCCGATATCTGCAAGGCAGACAGTGCTCTACTGGGTCGAATATGTACTACGCTATCATGGCGCACCTCATCTACAGAGCCCTCTTCTACATATGAGCTTCATAACAGCGAACAACTTGGACATTTTCGCCATATTATTTGTTATTTTGATAGTTGTTGTATTTGTCAATGCGCTTATTTTACGTTTGGTTTACAGAAAGCTAACAGGGAAATCAAAAAAGGATGAAAATACTAAAAGCAACAAACTAAAAACCAATTAATATAGCAAATTATGTACAATAGTGAATACATTAAATTAATAATTAGCAACTTTTACAAAAAGAGTTTGATGACAAGAGAATCAATTTAAACACCCTTACTTTTATCATTCGCCCAAATACGAATAATTTTGTTTTCTTAACAGAATGTTATGTTATAAAATAGTCAATGACAAAAATATAATTATGTTTCAGTTCAGAATAATGTATTTTATTTTTCATGCTAGTGTTGTTAATTTTAATAAATTGCCTTATTTTCTGTAGATCGATAGCCCGATTCAAAAACTATCTTATAAGTAAATTTCTATATGAATGTTTTCCGATCTATTTATTTAAGATTTTTTAGCCCGACTAAAAAATTGACTAACTACGTTATTGACTGAATAACTACACAAGATAATTAGAGTAATTAGAAAGGAATATTGAAACTCTTTCTTTTTATTATACAGCTAAGTTGTGTTGTAGTTATACCCGCTACCCATAGGGTAGGGTATTATAACTTTGTGCCGGCAGGAAAAGTATGTAACAGGCAGAAGGAGTCATCTCCGACCCTAACAAGTATATATTACTTGATGAGCGTCAACAGCCGAGACGATATAGCCATGTCCGTCTGTCCGTCATGTGTGTCTGTCCGTCTGTCCGTATCAACACTGGATCTCAGAGACTATAAGAGACTCAGAGCTATAATTTTTTTCGACAGCATTTGTTCCATTGCACGCATTCCATTCAAGTTTGTTTCAAATTTTTTCAACGCCCACGTCCGCCCCGCAAATTTTAATATCGAATAACAAACAGAATCAATTAAAGCTACGAGTTGCGAATTTTGGTGTATACAATAATGACAAATAGTAGTTATGATTCAGTTGAAAATAATGGTTTTTATTTTTTTATGCTCGTGTTGTTATTAAAGAAATTGCCTTTTGTATGCAGATCAAAAGCGCCTACTTCAAAAGGGTCTAAATTTGCTTATAAAGACAATCTTCTACACTGAATGCCGTCTATGGTATATTTTTAAGATGGTGTACTATATCGACTATACCAAATATACTAATTTGGTATATTTTTAGAATTTTTTAAAAATTTTGGTATTTATACACAAATGATAGCGCAATATTTTGCCTTTATTGAAACTGGGTTGCGGGTATCTCACAGTCGAGCACACTCGACTGTAGCTTTCTTACTTGTTTCTCGTTTGGGCTGTTCATAAATACGGTAGAATCCTTGCTGTATCAAAGTGCGGGCCAGTACATGTATAAAGATCTTGTTGCTATTCTTTTATTTACTCGTAATGTTCTATTAGCAACATCGGGCTGTGAAGAAACATTTGTTTGTGTTGGCGAGAAAAGAGATTTATCCAAATGAATCGCTGGCAGTGGCGATTTTTATTTCATTTGCGTGTTCCATTAATTCATTCGATTATCGCTCGCTGCCCTTATCCCATCTTGCCGCTAGGCGGAACTAATGGTCATTCGCTGCGTGTCCAGCACATCCATCGACTGTTGTTTACCACATTGCATTGGCCAAGCAGCCAAGGGGTCATCATGGGGCAAGGGCGGCACATTTTCGTACACATTTAATCGTCTGCCAGCCCATTGCAAATTCTTAATTAACACACACACACAGACACACACACACACACACACACATATGCAGACAAGCACGCACTCACACACTCACACAAGCAGATACATGCAAATAAATATTTATCGGCTTTCGTTAGCGCGTAACTCACTTGGGCAGGTCTCGGGTGTCGGACTCTCGTTCTCGGCCCTGAACACGGGAGGATGCTCCGTTCTTCGATCCAGCCAGTGCTGCACAAGCCCGCATTAAACATTTCCGCTTCCGTTTTTGTCCTTTTCATTTTGCTCAGCTCGTTTACACATTTATTCCCTTTGTGCTCTACAAAATCGAGCACATGGAGACATGAATTTAATTCAAATGAATTTAAATTACATTATTAAGTGAATATCAAAAGATAAATCGAAATAACAGCTGTCGAAAATTGTAATAAATCTTATAAAACTGGTTTAGTAATTTAAAAATGTCGAACTTACTTAGAATCGATAACATTTCAATGCATTTCCTCATTCTATAACTTCTTTATTATTGCAATTTGTTGTGAGTACCACAATTGCTCAACTCTTTGTAGGGGATTCAAGAGCTCTTGTCGTCGTGTCCTTCTTATTACGAGGATACTCATATCACGGCATTCGGCGCTTCCCTTTTTCCTGCCGTTGTTGGCGTCATTGTTAATGTGGCTGTTGATGTTGGTTGTCGGTTGTTGGTTGTTGGCTGGTTACTTGGGTAACTGTTGCAATGTTAAGCGATTTAATGAAATATTTCATTGCATACTGCACGTCTCACTGGTCGGACTGTAGACACCGAGGAGCCTCCCCTTCCTTGTCCTTGCTCCTATTCGAAACGAAGCGTTGCCCAGAGTGAAGAGCGGATTGTAATGAGCTTTACACTAGACAACACTTCAAGCAACGCTCCACCCAAAGTAAATGTCAAATATTTGATTAGCCCCATTAAAGCAGCCCCCTCAAGTAACAACACTGACCCACATGCCCCAAATGCATGCCCAATAAGGGTTGTTTTCTGGAAGTAAAACTTCATTATAATTTCGCTCATTAACTCGTTCGTGTGTTTTCTACATTTTTACTCATTTTCCTCGACGAGGTTGAAGGCTGTGGGCTAAGAGAAAAAAACACTTTTCATAATTAAGCGTTGTAATTTTTGTTTGTTACGGGTTACTTTTTTTTTTTTGGTTAGGGGGCGCCTGTTCCTTACTTCTCAATTACAATATTTTTACCATTTTTGTATACCCTAAAAAATTGAAAAAAACGAGAACTTTTACTTAATTTTTAAACATTTTTAATATTAATTTTTAAGTACTAAATTCAATCATGCAATGAAAAAGCCTATATTTAAATATATTCTTTTTTTCCTAGGGTATCTTTTAGTCTATGTACTTTTGCATTTTCGTTTACTCGTCCAGTTTGCCTTTGGTTTTGACAGGCTGAGGAAAAAGTTTTACTTGATGGACACATGATTGCTTTGGAGTGTGCGAAGGCGAGTTTGTCTATTCATATTTCAATATTTCATTAACTCGAACTCATTCATATTTACTGACGTGTGGACGGGGGCGTGACAGTGGGCGTGCACTGCCATTAGGGGCACCAAAACTTGCTTTTGTAGCCCTCGGAAAGGACTCGATTACCATGATGGTGTAAATTCATTCTCACAACATCAATTGGCATTGTTTGTTCCAAGCAATTCAATGATGAAAATTGCTGGGCAAATTTTACCAGCTTTAAGCTGACTTGAGGAATTTTCAATTAGTGCATGAAAAATGTCAAAGTCTAGTTCTAGGTTCTGGGAATTTTCATAATTATGCAGATGACTTGTCAAACTGTTTAATCCACATTTATATTGCAGTAAATTTAATTGAATTCGTCAAATCGTCCCTCCACTCCTCGACTGCCAGCAAATGCGGAATCTCTCATGTCAAGCAGCCATAGAACTTTTGCATTGCTCGCAAATACTGTCATTAAACGGCTAAAAACTACACACAAGCCCCAGACCAAAATGTCTATAATTTCTGTACATGGCAGCGACAACAACAACCAACAACAACTTCTATTCCTTTCTCTCTCTTTCTCACTCTGTGTGTTTTCCCTAACTCTCTGAGCATTAGTTATTACTGCGAACTATAATTTAAAATAAATGCCAAAGTAGCCGAAGCTCTAAACCGCAGTCCAGAGTTCTGCCAAAGAGTGGCAAGAGTTGTGCCACAAACCTGAGAGTGGGTCAAATGGGGAGCTATTAGGCCCCATCCACCATCCACTATCCATTCTCCACCATCCAAGTGGAACTGTTGCTCTTGCTCTCGTTGCTGTTGCTGCTGCTGCTGCTTTTGGCTTTATAATAAATTTATAAATGAAAATATGAAAAATGGTCGCTGCGTGTTTTTGCCAAACTAAGCAAAATTTGAGCAGCTTAAGTAAACGCCAGGAAAAAAATCCCTCTTTGCAGCTGTGGAGTGAACTTTGTGCACTGAGCAACCGGCTTCGTTGCGGTCATCAGTGTGCTGATCATGTAGGATTTGTGGTCTTTAACAGTCAACTTTTTCAGAAGGAGCAAAACTAAAAATATATATCAAAAGGAGGAGAACTAATTTTACTCTTTACTTGCAGAGCTAGACCGATATTTGTTTGCTGTTTTAATATTAAAGAACATCATTTTCATACTGCTTTTATTTCATTTAACAAATATCAAGCTATTATCAAGCTATACTTAGGTAGTTATATTCACCTTTTATCTACAGCATACTCACTCGTTATTTACTGAATTTACTTGTATTATTTGTCCCCAATATAGAAAATATTTTCTTGAAAACAACATTTCAATTTTACTGTCTTCAAATCGCATCCAAACTATTTCGCAAAGTTTTATTCTTAATGACATTTCAAATTCAATGTCCAAAGCAGAAGACAAGACTCATCTAGTTCCGAACAACCGACAGCCAACCACAAAAATAAAATACAAAATACATTACATACATTGTTAGTGCAGAGTATATATATTATATTTATTTATGTAATTTCGGGAAAAAGGAAATAAACAAATGACAAGGACTACTGACACATTTTCAACTTTTTGACTTGTGAAGAAGAAGCTAAAAAGCTGAATAAACTCTCACTCTGGGGCTATTCGCAGGACATGTGCATGTGTCAGGGAGAAACGAGAAAAGCGCAAATGGCCGGCAGCGTCACAAACAAAAAACATCTATGATTGAACGAGCTGGGAAAGTGCTTGACTTAGGGATACCCTATTAGAAAATATGAGCTAAGAAAAAACATTATTTGAGTTTACATTTTTAGGTGTTTTATTATGTATATTAAACACATATTAAATAAATACAGAATTATGAAAAGTGCAAACCAACTCCTCCATACAAAACATATTGAAGGGTATTTTGTTAACAAACATTCACTATGAAATATATGCTCGATGGTCCCTGGACAAGTGCCATTTTGATTAGTTTTTCATGCGTTATGCGTTTGGCTTTGCAAACTTGAATCTCTTGAAACCAGCAAAAAGAAAATTAAATCAAATGTAACTTTAGGCGTTGTTGTCCTCTTGTCCTGCTCGTTGCTGTTGTCCTTGGCCAATTCCTGTGCTTGCCGTTGCATGCATTGCTGTTCTCTGTTTTCTCTCTCTCTCTGCGCTGGAAATTAAAGTTTCAACTTCCGGCAATGGCAGATATAAAGTACAAAAGTGCAAAAACTTTCGCTATTTTCTTGGCCAACTTTCAAATGCATTTGCACAATATCTTGGCAAGAAGTCGTTGGCATATATATAGTCAATGTCCATAACTCAAGAGTGGCCCAACACCTGATGCCCAGCACTGGGGAGAGCAGAGAAAAACAACAGCTGCTTCACCATTGTCGCTGGTTGAGTGTGAAAAAGAAACATTTGCATATCCTGTGACCCACTTGCAATCATTTTTCATGAACGTGCAAGCAGGTAAAATAGCTGGCAGCATCCAACACAACAGCAGCGACATCTAGCGTGCAACATGCCAACTAAAGCTGGGGCAACGTAAAACAAGCTAAAAACCACTAGCGGGTGTGCTCGACTTTGGGACATCCGCTATCCATAAATGATTTAAGAAATCTTAAAATTTTCCATTTCTTCACATCTGTTTCTTATGTTAAGCTCACACAGCCATTTATGGTAGAACCGAGAAGTCCTTTCGTACAGGGTTTTTTGAAATGGGGTTTATCCTATATAGGATCCTTAAAATGCTACAGCTTATTTCGGTGTCTACCACTAGCGGGTGTGCTCGACTTTGGGACATACGCTATCCCTAAATGATCATTATGCTCAGTTATATTTATATTTATATTTAATTTATTTTTGTTATGTTAAGATGCTTAACAATATGGTTGTAATAGAGCTTATTTTTTAGTTAAGGTAATAGAATCTTATTTCTTTTGCAAAAGACTTGTCAAAATAAATTCAAGGATTCAAGAAATCTTAAAATTTTCCATTTCTTCAATTCTATTTCTTATGTTAAGCTCACACATTTATGGTAGAACCGAGAAGTCCTTTGGTAGAGGATTTTTTGAAATGGGGTTTATCCTATAAAGGATCCTTAAAATGCTACAGCTTATTTCGGTGTCTACTTCCATACTGTTAAGAATAACCTTTTTTAATCACGTAGAATTTTATCATTGATTAAGCTTAAACAATTTTCAGGACTTTTCTGAACAAATTCACCTATGACGAGATGACATTTAGTTACAAAAACAGGTCTGACGATGGCAATAATATAAATAAAATACTTATCTAATTCAACTTTTCTAAATCGAAATTTCGCAATACGAACGTCTTCTTTTCCACTATGTTGTAATACCCTTGTTGATCAATGTATTACAAGTATAATAAGGTTATGTTTGCTCAACCGACATCATTTGCTTAAATTGTGGCGTCAGAGCAAGGGTAATGAATTTGAACCATGAGCGAAAAACCTCGAACACATATAAAACTATGACAACGAGAACTATGGGTAAGAATACATGGCAACTAAAGATTCATGCCATATAGAAGGCAGGCAAATTATGGAAAGTTCTATTTCGGAGCTCATTAGCGCAGCTCCAAAGTGTCAGCGTAATTAATAATACAAGCAGAGACTCTATAAAGAAAAGAAATCTATAGACTAAAACAGTGCTAAGTATTTTTATCATTTCCACACATGACACGAAAAGTGTGCAAGTGAGGAGGAGGGAAAATGGAAATTTATTTGCCTGTAATTAATCAGAGGAACAGAAAAAGCACGAGACGAAACGAAGAGCAAGAGAAAACTGCAATATTATTTCTGTTCTTGTTGTTCGACCTGTCAAGTGGAAAACAACAGTCTCTCCCCTCTGCCCCGATCACTCATTAGACCTGCGGCTTGTGGTATTCAATTTTCGATAGAATTTAATTGACACGACACAGATGAAATTCCTGGTAAAGATCTTGGAAATTTTAAAAATTTGAAAGATTTTGCTGCACTAATTGTTTTCGGCACATTGTTGGCATCATTTATTTTTTTGTTTGCCGATATACGGTGTAAAATGAATAAAAATATTTAATTATGTCCAATGCCAATGTTTTATTTTATATGCGCTTATTGGTAATAGTTTTGATGATTGAATTGGGTCAATTGCATTGGCGACTGCCTAAGCAAATAATCAGCTTAGATCAAATTTATTTTGGCCAATATAATACTTCTTTGTCAGTGTTGTTGGTTGCAAACATGCATCTCTGCACATTTTTCATTAAAAATATGAATGGGAATCACGCCAAGCGTTAAAATGTTCTTGAATATATAAATAAACGTTGTGTCATGTAAATATATAATATATGATACTGCCATTCCAAATATTAAAATAAGCATTTGAATATGGAGATGTATTTAATAAAAATAATGTCAATAATATTATTTGATATTCTTCAATATTAAATGCAGCAACAAATAAATAAAATGTAACTTTCGTTACAAATTGGAATTGAACTGACCTTGCTCAACAGAAATATCAGAATACTGTATACATAATGTAAATGCAGTGGGGCACGGGGCCAAAACGATTCATGTAAATTGCTTTAGTGCTCAAAGTTATCAGCGATTGCCCAGTCGTCTGTCAGTTCATTTATCGCACAGATACACAGCTAGAGATACAGCTAGAGATACAAATGCATAGACTGACATCGCATATATCAATCGCTACTAAGTTTCGGGTTGCCCCCCTCAATGAGAACGTGACATGAATTGCATCTAAGTGATTTTAATAGTTCACGTGCGCCTTTTGACAAAACGCCGAACGAACACTGACCAAATCAGTAGAAACGATGGCGTTGGCAAAAGGGAAGCCGGGTAAACCGGGGGAAGGCAAAAGAGCACTTCAGTTCGTTGTTGCCGGGTCGCGCTTCCGTTTCCTATGCTTACCGGCAGTTAAATAAGACAATAGAGCAACCGACCACAATTTCCGCGCTGGCTAAGCAAATTTGTGTGCCCAGATCTGAGTTCTCAGTTCTCAGTTGAGTCGAGCATTGAGTATTGTTTTGTTTATGCCATGCACGGGATGTGCGTGCTTCAAAACTGTCAGTTTACGCACTCTCTATCTCTCTTTCGCACTCCGTTTGCCTCTTTCACCTTCTCTTTCTCTGCCTCTGTCTCTGTTATGTTCTACCTGTGGATCTGGGAGGCTTTTGCTTTCTGCCTGCACTGCGTGTAATGGACACGCGCCACCTGACTTAATATCAATTTCTTCTGACGATTTCCCGCTAGCGATGAGAGCAGTTCGTGTCACGCAGCGTTAAGAAAAGAAATATTCATTTTTTGTCAACTACAAATTAACATTTATTTAAACTTCTTAAAGTACTCTATTACTTTTCTTCAAAAGTTTTGCTGTTGTTTAGGAATCATGTTTATAGATTCAAGACCTTCTTTTTGTCGTGTCACGCAGCGTAACATGCTGAAAAAACAGATTCCTTTTTGACAACTAAATATTAACATTTATTTAAACATTTTAAAGTACTAAACTATTTGTCTTCAAAAGTTTTGCCTTTGTTATTGTTCGTTTGTTTATAAATCGAGTTCAGAGTTTCAACAAATTGGTTTTTATTGTGCGACGTAGCAAACTCAATTTTACATCGTATTAAGATTTTTGCCTATACAATTTTGTATTATATAAAGTCTTCACCGTATTTATCAAATTTTCTTTAGTTGATTTGCTTTATTTTTTAATTTTCCAATCGTGTTCATACTCTCAGCACTCTCTATCATCACTACTTTCCTAGTGATGAGTGCAGCTTGTGTTTTTAGTTTATAATGTGTCATGCAACTTACATGATTTTTTTTTATAGATTTTTAAATATTTAAATTTAAGACTTCCTACTTTTATATTTCCCTTCTCTACTTCTTTATTTTCCTTTTTTGACTCGTGTTTTTAACACACAGTCTCATCTCTAGTTTCAACTGACGTGTGCTCCTCAGTTCCTTCTTTTTTGTTTTTTTTTTTTCTGTGGTACCTGGGCCAACGCTTTGGTTTTTTGTCTCTGCAAGTTTTTAAGTCAAATGAATTTTTTATGGCATCAGCCCCAAACCGCAGCTGCAGCAGTTTCAGTGCCAGTTCCAGCCCCAGTTTCAGTTTTCAGTTTCGGTTTCAGTTCCTGTGCCAGGCTCCTTGCAAGTTACCTTTACGTGTTTCGAGTTTTAAAATTGTCGGCTCAACTCGACATCGTCTTGCTCGCCGTGTTCGGCGTGTGGGTCATTTGAAATAAATGGTTTTAAAATACTTTCAAGTGTGGCACATGGCAGGCCACAATTTGCAAATTGAGTTGATTGCGGGCGTAGGGCGTGGAGCGTGGGACTAAAACAGGTTGCTTTATCGACTCTGGGGTTACTTGGGAAAAGTGCTGTGTCCATGCTCGCCTGGACAGCTAATGAAGGTGCTAATGGGATTATGAGCCAATTAGATTGTTTGCGAAAAAGGTAGCACGCCCCAGACCATATTGACCTGACATAATGGGTATTTATATGCAAGAATAGTATTTGAAATTATTTGCTATGAATTATAATGAAATTCAGGGCAGATGAACGATACAATATGTTTAAGATATTCAACATATTTCACTGTAATTAACTGCTCATTTTAGGATCTTAATATTATTATTTTTTACCATTTAGCTAAACTTTTGAGGAGAATATCAAAGTAGATTAAACATATTTAAAAGTTATAATTAATTGGATAATTAATAACATTATTTGATGTTAAATTCTCTTTAAAAATTGGATTGAAATGGTATATATATAAACTACAAAAATGACTTTAGACTAATATAATCTTCGCTCATTTTGTGATCAAGTAATATGTAAATTCTCAGCTACGATTTGCCATGTAAACAGATAAACGAGTGATCGAAAGAATACTCAATAATATGTCATAATAAAAAATTAACTGATTTTTGATTAAGCAAATGAATGACATTATAACAGCAATTGTAAAAAAAATTTGTAGTACAGAAAAACAAAAGGTCTCTATAATTAAAAGTAAATATTATTTAATTATGCACAATCACTGATATTTTGAATACGAATATAACAACTGTTTTAACATTCTCATTATTGTCTACATAGAGAATCTATTTAACTAAGGAACAACTGTAGAGAGAGAGTGGGAAAGTCCGTAATTTATTCTGTGGCTAGTCCTAAAGCTAGTACAATGTCCTTTAGCCATTTGCCCACTCTTTGGTCTTGGTTCGTGACTTTGGTTCGGTTTTTGGGTGTCGCTGGCTCACACTGATTGAGATTTGGTCTTTCTCAGGCCGGGCAAAAGAAAAGTCATTAGGTCATTAGGCAATAAATAATTAAAAGCCATTGTTGGCAGGCCAAGCACGAATATGCCACACTTTCCAACCTCACAACCTCCCATGGCTCTGTGGTTAAGTCACAACGGGTAGCCAACAAAAAAAAAAACAAGAAAAACAAAAATTATGTGTGCTGTGGAAACTTGTGAGTTGACGAGGAAAATGCGCTAATCATGCGCTTAACACAACGCACAGCAGAACTGAATTTATCACTCACACAAATTTCAATTACAGCGAAAAACTCTCGCTCTGAGTGAAACTGTGAAAATGCGTCGCATTTCCCTCAGGAGCCACATGGGAAGCTACACGTCGCGACGTGTGGAAGTGAAATTCACATTGCGCCAAATCCTAAAAAATGATGGCGAATACCCGGTAGTGCGTGCTCGGAAAGCGATCAGTGTGATTAATGAAAGGGGAAAGAACCCAAAAAAAAAAAACAGAAAAAAACAAAAAACCCCCCTTAAAAAATGATGAAACCAAAGCAACTGAATGAGCTGCCAACTGAAAATTAGTATGGGAAATTAACAAGTGGCCGCCATTGGTCATGTCAGCTTAGCTCGAGAAGATTTCAAGCATTAGGCACACGTTGTAAGGAGAGAAAAAACCAACACACAGCATATTCATAGAAATACCAACCGGTCAGGAGAGAAAAGAGAGAGAGAGAAGAGAGAGTGAGACGCAGAGCTCCATTCATAGTGTTCGTACATATAAAATTTCCGGCTAATGTGTGGAATTAATCCCAGCCAAGGGCGCCAGGCGAAAGTCATCGAGGCGTGCCAACAGCAGGGCAACAGGGCAACTCAGGAACCCTCAGAGTCCAGGGCTCAGTTACCGGATTAGCATGACGGTGACGGTGACGGTGGCGTTGGAAACAACAGCAATAATGCTCAATGTACTCTCACTAAGGGTAAGTATCTTATTTCATTCAAAATGTGACAAGGTTAACACAACTAACATATAACTTGCTTAAAAGACTCAATGTAAATGGAAAAAATTCAAAAAACAATATGATTTTAAATAAAATTACTTAAACTTTCTCTTTTCAATAATATTTTGAGGTGTTTTATGACATTAAATTTAAATGTACCGTTAAGTGCATTGTAATCATTAAGGGCACATTTTGATCGTTAAATGCAAATTCATATAGAGCATTAAAAGAAAAGCTACTAAGTGTTTTACTTCTATTTCGTAAAATGCATCTAAAGATTTCTTACGACTTTAAATACGTAAAATATACCGCTAAGTGAATATTGATAATAAGTAAATAGTGGTCATTAAATGCAAATTCTTTAAAATGGAGATTTGCTTGTATTAGATATGCTATATATAAAAAATTGTTAAATTTTATAGTTTTTATTTAACTTTATTTAACAAATATTTGTCGCTAAGTGAATACTTCTACTGTTTAATGCATCTGTCCAAAAACAAGTATATTAGAGTATTACCGCTTCGTCTTGGCGCTTAATCTCTTCCACGGAAGTGGTTAAGGCAAACTTTGGACTAAAGTGACATTCACATTTCACAAGGTCGATTTTTTTCACTTTTTCAGAATTCAGTGGACAATCCACTTGCCAAAAATGTTTGCCTGGGGAGTCGCTCGCCACTGTTTGCTTGCCATTTGTTGTCATTTGTTGTTTTTTCCCGCCCGCGTCACTGATGCAACATCGCATTCTTCCATCTCCTTCCGTTCTCTGGTCGCGTCTACGATTTCATCTCGTCGATGGCCACTGACTCTTTACCAAAATTTGATTCAATCCATTATTTTTATTTGCTGATACGCCCAACCCTCGCATTTCCATCATCAAATCGCATATAAATAAATTTTTCTCTTTCCATTTTCCATTTGCAGTTTCCCATTGTTTTCTTTGCCTTCGCTGTTGTTGTTGTTATTTTTGTTGTCGCTCCTGTTGTTTTTTTCCATTTGGTTCTTCACGCGCACGAGACAAACATCCCCGAGTGCAGTTGGCTGCGTAGTCCCAGGTGTATTTGTTTGATATATTGCGCAGTTATTGCACTCCCCTCAATCCCCGCAACCCCTGGGCATGCACTCCTATTGATCCTGGGAATGCATCATGTGTGCGACGTATGTTCAAATTATATGCGTTTCTCGCATTTTGCCATTACGATATTACCGTAATGCAATTTAATTGAGTGTTCGATTACAGCAGTCGATCGCTCTACACATTGAAGTCGACAAATTGAAATGCATCAAGGTTATTTCGTATTTGATAAGCATAGTCGATCAGAAAAAAGTTAAGGGACGTGAAATCAATACGGTTTTTGGGCGATCGGTAAAAAATTAATTGAAATGCACATTCCTTATACAACAGAATAATTGAGTAGGGTACACACATATAATTATCATAGTTTATTATATATTTTATTATATTTTATTATTATAATATTATATTATTATTAGAGAAGTCAATAAATATTTATTTTATCACTTAAATCACTTAAATTGTGCTTTATATTATTTTCACTATTTATTTGTGTCAGTTGCATTCATTTAATACTGTCTTTAATATATTTATCATATAACTAACTCTTGAAATATTTATTACTTATATTACTTTAGCACTTCCTTTAATATGTACTCTATACCTTTTATTTATTTGTATGAGTTTTATTTAAATAATTTACAATTTTTATATACGAGTAAAGAATTTTTAAATTGTTTATCTTTATTTACATATATTACTTTATACTTATACAAGTTTTTAAAAATGTATAGTATTCAATATATGTATAAGTTTTGTAATGTTTTTCAATGTTTATATTATTAATTTATTCTTCAAGTATTATTTAATATGCTTAGTTCTGCAGTAGTTTTTATTATTTGTATGGAATTATTTTACTTTATGGTTTCAACAATTAGATTTAAAATTTCATCCATATTCCATCTCCAAAGTAATCCATCTTTAAAAATATAATAGTGCTAGAGAAATATTTTGAATTTTCAAGTTTTGATTAAAATTGAAACTTTATTACATCCATTCATCAGCTCCTGTTGCTATTCGAATAATCATTAACACCCTTCCACAGCGGTTTCTAATGGCCAGCGACATTTGTCGTTATAAATTTTATCCACTCACTGACCACGTTCACTGCAGGAGTTTGCCACATATGTCGCCTCTAAAATGAACAAATATACTCATATTATTGATACACTTGGAGAGTAAATGTGGCATATTATGTTGCCCCAGAGTATTTTGCGCAAAACAAACTGAAAGAAAGTGCAAGAGAAAGAAAGGCAAAGAAAAATAATGTATTATTGTTCAAGTATAGGAGTATTATTGGCAAATATGAAACACCTAAATGGAATGCTGAATGCTGATGTTTGATGTTGGCAACCCCTAAGCTTGGAAGCTGTGTGGCGACACTTGCCGCAAATCAAACCGAGGCTGCAAACTGACAGAATGTTGTTCGACATTCGAGTTTCGACTGTGGCAACAATTAAGTTTCCACATGAACAGCATTTAATGTGCAACTGATTTTCAACATCTGTTTTCATTTTTCGACTTCCTCGTGCAGAAGGCAAGCCAATGAAAAGGAAATGATGTAGACGACGACGATTTTGCCTGACTCTGTTGGGTTGCCATCTAAATTTGGACTTGAAAAAGTGTCGGAAAACATAATTTTGATAGTCAGAGAGCAGAGCACGTGACGGCAGCGTCGCACTTGGCTCAGTATCTTTACAGTGGCGTTAATTAGCCACAGCCACTTGATGTCTGTCTCTCTACAGCTGCTAAGAGTGAGAGAGCGTGAAAGGGGAGCAGGGCCATCAAAATTCCCTACTTTAACAAGGCAAGGGTTACACTTTCCCCTCTCTTCCTCTCTTCACCTGTGCTCCGTTTATGAGGCACGTTTTCAGCTGCTGTTCGCTGGAAAGAAAAAAAAAACAGAAGTCATAAAGAATAACAACAACTGGCTTTTTAGGCTGGTCAGGGCTAATCCTTGATGCATGTCTGACACTTTCCACTGGCGGCAGCGACGCCAGCATCTGCGTCGACTTCGCTGTCGACGTCAACGACGGCGACAAGTCGCCAAAACACTTTGGCTGCTCATTAAAATTCATCCACGCAGATTATTAACATTTGCATCTAATTTGCATTTGTAAGATACATGGCCGACAATTATGTGGATGCCGCACATATTGAAGAAGGTGGAGGAGACAAGTGGGGCAACGGCAGGAGGCAGGAAGCAGGAAGGGAAATCCTTGAGAGGGAGGAATGGAGATGGCGACGAGTCGGCTCCAATGTGGAAACTTATTTATGCATGCGTTTCTACAAGCAAAATGTCGCCGGCAACAACAACAACAACACTGCCACTAACAGCAACACTTACACCAATACTAACACCAACACACATTCGCACACACACACACATACACACACACGCTGGCAGTTGCATAAATTATGCTTGGGGTCGACAGTGGAACGAGGCGTCGGTTCAACGAGGTTAAGTGTAATTAAATTATCAAATTATTGCCAAGTCTTAGGTTGCAGTTTATAATCTGGCACATCAGCGTTGTACCTTCCCTACCCCATTCCCCGCTCCCGATCCCTCTTTCCATCAACAAATCTTCTCCAGCTTCATCAGTCTTCAGTTCAGTTTGTTTGTGATATAAACAGGCATTAGGCAAAGTTTCAATTAGTTGGCGTTAAGTGGACTCTCAACGTCGAACGTCTCCATAACTATCGCCTCCTCCAGAGTCGATGCAGCAAAACTTTAGTTTCATAAATTCAGATAATTCAGATAGTAGAAGCAATGGGATCATCGCTTAACTTGCTAAACCACTTGAGCTAACCACATGACTGGCCAATTGTTACGGTCAAGTTGACCCCAAAGTGTTATCAGCACTTCGTTCAGCTGCCGGTTGCTTGTAGATACACCTAAAAGATACATATTCAAATTTATATTCAAAATTAATAAGAGTTAATTATAATTTAATATGCTGTTCATAATAGGCTCAAGTATTTTCTATAACTTCAAGAGACAATTAAAGCATGAATAAGGATAATACAACATTAATTAATGTCTATTGTGTTTAATATGATCTAAGTGGAACCAAAAACGTAAACGTAATCGTATTGCTAGTAAAAGGTTTGTTTTCTCACTTGCCTGTTGCACTGAATTTAATTTTGAATATAGATTTTATATATTGCTATTTGCTTCTTAACACAATTATTCATCAAATCATTTTAGGAAAGGAAGTTATGCAAAAAGGTTTCATTTCTTTGTTTTTTTTATAGTTTCAAATTGTAATTTTATAAATAGTCCTCACTTTTGGCCACCATTTTTAATCGAACGGTTTTAATATAATATTTTAGCCAAATATTTTTGCAATTAAGAAAGCTTCAGTTAAGTGTGCTCGACTATGAGATACCCACTACCAAATTAATATACCTCAAAAATATTGAAGAAGGTTACATTTGGTATATTAGTGAAGGTTATATTTGGTATATTAGCTAATTACTACATTCATAATATACCATAAAGTAGACAAATATTATAAAAAGGATGTTTTGTTTGTTTTCCATTTGTGTTCCATTTGCTATTCAAGTGTTTTTTTTTTTAATTATATATAATTATAGATGAAACAAACTACCTTATGAATACCATATATATTATATAAATTTAATACAACATCCTTTACTTTTTAACCAAATTCTTAAAAAAAAAAAATACAGACTCTTTTTAAGAAATGTTTTTTCAAAGTCGCACAAATCTTTTAGACTTTAAAGTCTTTAACAATGGGCTGAAAGTAGATTTGCAACTTCCTCACTTGACTGCGTCTCAGACAAACAAATGCAGGATTGACTGGAGTAAACGTTGCTGATTGGCCTTAAGCTCTGGCCTTTCACATAATCAACAGAAATCTGTTGAGTAACTTGAAACATTTGCAAATTTGTCTTCGACTGACCGCAGCATGAAAAGTGCGAAATAAACTGATGATTTTTGCACATTTCCCAAAGACGTAAAGCACAATAATAGATTAAGACTGTAATGAAAATTTTTGGGGCCGGATTTCGCCGGAAGGGAAAGGGGATCAGGATGTGCATAAGCACACAGACAGGACGATAGGCTTGGGAGACCAGCAATTAACACACTCGAATCTACGGATCTCGAGTGATGCAAGCAGCATAGAGTCTGGAGCATGCAACATGCTGCATGGAGCAGCCATCAGGCAGCACTTTGATAGTTAGATAAACAAATACGCAAATACAAACACAGACAGACAAAGGAAGCTAGCAAGGACGTGCGGCCGGAAACAGCATTTGATAAGGACACACACTCACAAACTAATAGTTTGCGATGAGGAGGAAGAGGAAGAGGAGGAAGATGGCAAGAGGAAGACGGAGAAGGGACAGAGATAGAATGCAATTCAATGCCAATACAAATGCAAGGTAACATGCAAATTGACAGAGAGGACACGACAACACAAACACAAACAAACTCGACACACACACAGAGGGAGGAAGAGCGATGCATAGAATGAGAGCAAGACACATGAATTGCATTAGTTGCAACGGCAACTGGGCGACAATTTGACATTTTACTCGTACTTTGTTTTTACGCATTTCGCAGAGACAAAGGGGCGGCTTCCTGCATGGGGGTGTGGCAAGGGATTGCGCTATGCAAATAGAGCCGAATCTCAAGCATTGTCTTTGGCAACGATAAACTGTCAAATTGCAGCAATTTAACGCTTGATAAGCAACTTCTGGGGGACATTGCCGAGAGTAGTTGACAACTTTTGATGATTATGCGGTGACCGAATAAATCCGGTTCTACCTATTGTTGAACTTCCCTCTCCCTCCTTTCCCTCCTGCAATGCAATGAACAAAGTCAAAAAGGGTTCGTTAAAAGGTGCATGCCATGTAAAAATAAAAAGGGGTAAGAGTTCTGTCTCATGTGCGATGCGATTTAAAACATTTCCATCACCGAACTGAATTCAGACATTTGTAATTATGAGTAGAGTTGGTTGACTGAGCTATTTAAGCGATTTGCTTTATTAAAATCCCAAAGCAGAAAAACAAACAAAACATTTTGCGAATTGCAAAGACGAGACACAAAAACCAGAACCACCACCAAAATTTATATTATACTCGTACTTTATATATATAGATGTGCTACGTGAAACAACAACCACTGAAAAATCTGCTCAGGTCGCGCACATATCGTTGACTCCAGAGCTAAAGGTCCTTTCCGTCTATTCGACTGTCTGTCTGTCTGTCAGATCGACCGACTGTCATAGCGAAAATCTGTTACTCTGTCACATTCGCAGCTTGCCGAAAATTTCATTCATTCACTCATTCATTCCATTACATTTCGTTTCGTTTCGTTTATCCCTTTTATGGCTTGTTTGGGGATTTTCATTATTACAATGACGTCGTCATCTCATACCCAAGAAGAGAGAGAGAGACAGAGAACAGAGATCCAGCCCAGTCGGGCTTTGTTGCGTTCCCCGGGATACTTTCTCCTTGTCCATGTTTATTTATAACTAGCAATTGTAATTAGGATTACTTTTTACTTATTTGCACAGTTGTTGTATCGCGCCGCATCGCGGCAGCATAAAAAACATATTTCTGCATTTTTACGTTCTGCGCATTAAAGTATTTGTCCAGACGGCTTAGTAGGCAGCCAGCTTCTAGTTAATAGGATGGCTATTATACGAGCATGAGCCACTCGACCCATTCTTTTATCATCGAATACACTGATACTCTGTGTACAATAAGCACAGCTGATGCCTTACCCAAAATGCAATGAGGATACGAGTATCATTTCAATGTAACAAAACAGTTGCCGGATACATGGGGTATTAGCGCGCATTATGCTGGATCAGCCATAGAAACTGTCTACCTTTATTCTTTATGGATTCAACTTATTCTCAACAGAGACTTGCATTGCACAAACATATTACTATACTGGCCTTGTTTATTATTATTAATTTACTTCATCAATATTAAAATGATGCCATGAATCTTAGGCTTACTTTTAGAGGTAGCAAAATCTTCAAATGTTAGTATAAGTAAAATAAATTAGTCAAGATTCTAAAAAGTATAGCATCTCATAATAAAAATATCTAATGATTTATAACTTGCAATTTTTCACAAAGAAACCATTCCTAATTTCCGGATAAGTTCATAACTACAATAACGATTTAGATAATCTTTCGAATCTTCAAAAGCAAACTCAAAAGAATCAGAAGAAATATTATCGAGATAAAGGATATTTCCTGTATGTAACAAGCTGTGCTTTTTGAACAAAATACAATATTTTTGATGGACTAGACTAGAAACTGCATCGTTGATTGTTATTTTGTTAACACTTTACTTTACCTACTTTAGAATTTAGAAATTAACGATTATATAATTATAATTTACTAAATTTATGAAGTTACATTTTAGATTATTAAGTTGACATTCTTTGTTAGTAGAATAAATATAACTTCTGCGATTTTGACTAGTTATAACAAGCAAACTAAGTTGCATCTTGGACATATTTTGATTCAATGAACATGAAACCCCACTCATACAATTGGCATAAAATTCGTCAACCGTTCATAACAGTTTAAAGTCAACTTGTGTTTATGAAAACAAAAAATACTGACATGCAGTCTCACTTCAATTAAATGAATCTGCATTACTGTTGCTAGATTCTCTAATTTTCATTGACATCTCAATTAAAGAGTACAATAATGTGTGGAACAAATGAGATAAATCTACGCATTTATTGGATAAAACATCGCTGTTGTCAAAGGCTTCTTTAATTCGCTAGGGTGAAGCCTGAGTTCGTTTAGTAATGTCCACAATTATAATTGCTTCACGGTTCTTTTTTGGCCATCACGAATTCAATCGTCAAATAAATGGAATGTATGGCGCATAAAGATATCAATCTCCTCCCCCTTGTCAACCCTTTTTCGCAATGGTCGATAAATAAAGTCAACGACAAATAACAAATTGAAAGAACGTAAAACCGAAAAGTGCAATGGAAAATAAATAGAATAAAATTGTTAAACACTCAACTCGAAAGCCAAATGACAATTGACAATGCGACGAATTGAGAGAACTTTTCCCGCATTTTTCCAAATATACGAGGAAAAAAGGAAAAAGTGAAAAGTGAAAAGAAAACACATTTCGACCATTTTGTGTTCTGTTTGGTTTGATTTTTCGTAAATGGCTTTTGAACTAATTTCCAACGCATGCCTGACATTCAGGTGAAGAGGGGGAGGTGAAGAGGTGGAGGTTGAGTTGGAGAGCTGCCTCACTCGAGTCCGGTAAATGGATTGAATGGCCTCAATGGTTTGATGGACAGGCATTGATTCATTCATTCACGCAGCCGGTGCGTCATTCAATCAGTTCAACAATCGAAAGTGTCAATTAAAAGACAGCTACAAATAGCGAACGCCAAGTGCCTTGTATTATTTTATTATATGTATTTGATTTAAACGTTTCAAAAGCGACATGTGTGAACTTTCCCTTGCACCCGCCCTGCCGCCGCCCTCTTGGCACAATTTGCGGTCGATTTTCCACATCGAATGCAATGTGTGAAATATGCGTGAATCAAAGCAGATGTTCCTGCCCTAAGGTGGTCATTGATCCCAGTTCATAGTTCGCAGTTCTGTATAAGTGCTCTGATTAAGGCCTTCGGGAACATTATATCCACGGGCCACAGTAAACATCCAATAACGATTCCTTCAGCAGGTCCCTAGAGAAATTCAAGGATGTCCAAACTCTCTTTCTCTATTTATCTTACCAAATTTCTGTTTGTACTAGAGAACTACAATTCAATTAGCAGTTTTTCCCCTTATTTATATTGCATAAAATGGAATACACTGTTTACAGATCACATTTGATATGTCGCCTAGGGAAATATTGAATTAGTAATTCTCGAAAATAGCAACCAACATTCTTATCAATAAACTCCTGCTGCCCAATTAAATGCATTCTTTGTAATCGCGATTACTCTCCCTGACCCAAATTGCATGTAAATGAAAACAAGCTTAATTTGTATTTAAATTGTTCTTTTTGTTTTGTATATTTTTATTAATTTTTTACTCTCTTGTTGTAGTTGTGTGTTTTTTGTATTTTTCTCATGAATTATTACCCATTTTTTGTTCGTTTGTTGTTGTTGTTGTTGTTGTTGTAATCTCAATTGTCATTTGTGGTTGTTTGCGTGAGTTTAGTTTAGTATTTTGTTAATATTTCAATTAATTTGCATTGTTAATTGTGTTAGCGTTATTTATAATAATTATGAATGCATTGTTTAAATTAGAACTATGCCGCATTACTTTTGTTTTCGGTTCTTGTTTTTGTTTTCGTTTTTTTTTTGTTAATACTTGCCAACAACAATCTCAGCAATCTCAGTTTGCAATTTAAATTGAATTCAAATGAGCGAGAAATAAAGAAATTCCATTGGGGTTTTGGTTTTGTTTGTTTAAATAATTTAATACTATATTTTTGCCTTGAAATTTACACATATTATTACTCGTAATAAATGCCATTAAATTAGTTTAGAAATTAAACTAGTCTATATAAATGAACTGCCAAGCAACAGCAAATGAATTAATCCATAATTCGTCTGTGCGACTTTGCGATAATTTACAAAAAAACATTACAAGTAGTTTATTTAATTTGTTTTTTACAGTGTACACTTATGCCTCGTTCTTTTTTAATTTATACAAAATGTAATTTAAACTTAATCACTAATTATTCAATTTCTCATTATCGTTTTTTATTATTATAATTTATACAAGTCTTGTAGGTAGGTTCGTGATTTTTTTTACGTTTTTTTTTTTTTCTTTATTTTCTTTGATAGTGTATCCAGTGTTGCAGAGCTGCGGAAAGTGTTCGTCAGTGTTGTTCAGTTTTCAGTGTTGGAAAACATTTTGTGCATTGGAAATTTGGAAAGTTAAAGAACTGTGCGAAAAATACAGAAATATGTACGTTTTATGTAAAATTGTATATGTATTGTATGTTATGTTTACCCTTCGGGCCTAGACAGCTTATTATAATTATATAATTTAATCATTTAATTATGTTGTGTTTAAAAATGGCTAGCTTAATGCTTACATCTGTTTCTTTATTTAATGTTCTTGCTGTTGTTCTTGTTGTTAGTTTAAAACATGTTTCAAAATTGTTGCACAAACATTTTAAATACTTTTCTCTTTTTTGTGAATGTCTCTGTGTTCCTGTTCTTGTTATTTGTTATCGTTTTGTTATTTCTGCTACTATTTTCTACTACTTTTTGCTGCACGTGATGTGTGTTTGTCTGTTGTGGGAGTGTGTTTATTTTTATTTCTATTTCTATTTTAATTTTTATGTTTTCCTTTTTTTTAACGAACTTACTTATTTTGTATTTTTATAAAATGCGGTGTTTACACTTTAATTTTTTACTTTCTGCATTACTTTTTAACTACTACGAAGCTACTACGACTTTAACGTTTAGTACTTTTGTTTTCTTGTGATAATTCGTATGCGCATTAAACTAAAAAGGAACATATACATGATTATTTATTAATTATACATATACTCGTATATAAGTAAGTATATATGTATGTGTATGTATATTATATATATGTATGTATGCATATAATTATTTATATTCATAGTATTTGTTTTTTGTTTTTATAGTCAGAGTCATTTTTGTCGGGTAGTACGATTTGCATTAAATTAAAGTTTAGCATTAAGAACTGAATATTCATTTTTTCTTTTTGTTTTCCTTTTGTTTTTTTGTTTTTATAAGTAGGTAGTTAAATATTTAATCACAAATCATTGATGAAAACTTCATTTTAATTGGTTTTAGGCGACGACGCTCTGCACGCTCTCTTGGTCCGTTAAATTCCGTTACAATTTTATCATCATCAATCAAGGTCAATCATCAATCGTTCAATCGTCGATCGTCTCTTGATTGCTCTACATAATTTTTTGACGCGGCATTTCCATCTGCTGCAGTTAGCAAACAATCTACGTTTAAGTATTGTATCTCATGGATACTTTTCTAGGTTTATACACAGAAATTTACAGTGGGGATCTCTCAAATGGGGGGGAGGTCACAGAATATATACGATAGTACAGTTATAGGATAGCATAATGTGGGGATTAGGATTGAGGATATTACAGACATTTACAGTTAGTTCTCTTCTTTTGTTTTTTTTTTTGTGTTTTTGTTTTTGTTTTGGAAAGGTACTAAAAATCAGTTGAACTTTATTATATGCTAGTTACTTCATATTCTTCAATATCTTTTGCTCATACATCGCGATTCGTTTCGTTTCGTTTTATAAACAATAAGTGTTGCTAAATGCTAGATCTTAAATTCGTTTTTTTTATTTTTTAATATATTTCTTCTTCTTACGTTTTGCTCGATTGCATTTGATCTATGAGAAACTAGTGCCCATCTTTTTCTTTTTCATTTTGTTATTTTTAAAAATTCAGCTCGCTTTTCTATCATATGCATTTTTATTTTGTTCACTACCTTTTGCATTCCGATATACTAGGTATATATTTACAGGTTGTATTTTTATAAGTTGTATCATTTCGTTGGCATATATTCGACGCTACATTTTGCTTAGATATTCGACTTTAATAATTTTCTTATTTCTCATTTTTTATGTTTACTTTTACTCTTCCGTTTTGCTCAGTGGGTTCAATTGTTCGACGCATTGTGCTCTCCGCATTTGTGGGAGGGGCGGGTTCTAATACAAATTTGCTGTATGATTACTAGTACTTAACATTTTTCATATGGTTTTTGCTTCTATATTTTTTTTTTTCTTCTTTTTTGCTATTTTTTCTGCTTTTCTATTCTGTTTGTTGTTGCACGTCCGTGTAGAGCATCAGAGCTGCAATGGGAACAAAAGATGTAAACAGTCTAAGGTTATTAAATTGGAATTTTCTATGGCAAATTTGCTAGTTAAACAGCAGTAACGTAAACAACTCTTTTTTTTGCAATTTAATTGGCTTAACTATGTTAGTAAAAAATAAAATGTTGCTATAATTTGAAAGCACTAATTAAAGTTTCTTTATTTCTGATTATGGCACTTTGAGTTGTAATTATATTAGCATATTCATTCATATGTTATAAGTAGTTACAATTATAGAGAGCAAATTAAAGTAACTTCATTTTAAACTTCTGCACATTTATTTACACATTAGACACTTGCAAAAAGGAATAACTTTGCTTTTGAGGTAATTTTAATTGTGAAACAGTTTCAGAATAAAACGTCTGCTGCATAATAATAAAAAATAAATTTGATAAAACTTTTTACTTATTTAAATGTATTAATATGCGTTATATAAACTAAACAATTCTGCGCAACACATTTATTTTAACTATAAGCAACAAATAATAAAAAGTTGCTTTAATTCTAATTTCAAAAAGATACACAATATATTTCTCAGATTCAATTGTAGTTTTAGAAATATATATTTAATTGTTTGAATTAGAGCTAAACTCACCTCAAATCCATTTAATAATGGCGTTTTCATCAATGATACCACAGCCTGTTGTTTTGTGTCCTCATAACACCGTTCGCCATTGGAGTTGCAGTTGTTGTGGCCGCATTTCCGTTTCCGTTGACATTTCCATTCGCCGTATTACCAGTCAATTTAGTTGCATTTGTTGTTGTCGATGTTGTCAAAATGCCAGAAGCTTCACCGTTGGCAGCAGCAGTGCCACTCCCATTGCCAATGCCAATGCCATTGCCCGATTTGAGGGTCAAATTTCTGCTTAGATGAATCCCAACATCCTCGGCAGGCGATAGATTCGATAGCATCGGTCGCTTGTAGTCGTTGATATCGGTGTTGCTGACGTCGCGGGTTAAACGCAACGCCTTCAGGTGTTGTCGTTGTTGCTGCTGTTGATTGTCGCGCATCGAGGTGACGTTGTTCTTGTTGCCACCACCACTTGTGGCATACTTATTGTTGTGCAGCGTCAAACTATATTTGGGCTTATTGGCATTGGCATTCGCATTGCACGTGTTATTGGCAATGCTCAGATGTTGCGGCTTCTTGGGCATTGTGGTTGCTGCACCATTGTTACGCTTGGGGGCAGCAATCAAAGGATCTGTGCCGTTGCCCGAAGTGCCAGCGCCGTTGCCCGATGTGGCAGGCTCGGCTGCCGCCAACTTAAGTGAAGCTTCGAACTAGAGATTGTCTGGATAGCTGCGGAAGTTATAAGTTCTGGCTCGCTGAAATTCCGCAGCCGCAGCAGCTGCTGCAGCACTGTTGCCACTGGTATATGGATTGATCATCGGGGCTGTCGACTGTGAGTTCATGGTGCCCATGCCATCGTCACCGTAGATGCCATTCAGTTGATCCTGATTGCTGTGGCTGCTCTTGCCGCCGCCGCTGCTGACGGTGTTGGTGTTGCTGCCGCCGCTCGATGAGCCGCCGCCGCCTTTGATGGGCTTGAATATGGCTGTGGTCGCATAATATTTCTCCATGGGCGGTGGCGGCACCGTCGGCGGTCTGGGGAATATGCTGCTCAGCGGTGGCGGCGGCGTGCGTCGCACATTCACATAGCCGCCACCGGCATTGGACATTTTCGATGCCGGCATATAGTCCTGCATGTGGGGAACCGCATAGCCACCTTCTGGCACATCTGTGTGTGTGTGTGTGTGTGTTTGTGTGTTGCCCGCAGGGGAGCGAACGTAAAAGACGTAAAAGGATTTCGCTTAGTCACAGTCACAGGCAAATGGCAAAAGTTATATATATATATGTAGTGTGTGTGTGTGGCAATCGCCGCAAAAATTTATTTGCATTAGTTGCTAGCGGCGCCATATTTTATAGCTCGCAGCGGAAATGGGTGAGCCAAGGGACTTGGGGTCTGGGCTCTATTCTCTGGGCTATGTGTGGAATGAAGGAGTGTGGAGTGTGTGTGGTGGGGGGAATTTGGGGTCAAAGTATTGGGTTTACACACCTGTATAGTCTGGCGTCATATTACATTGTAAATCATTAACCGCTGCGTAGCCGTTCACACCGCTCGTGTACATATTCACATTGAAGGGCTCGTGGTAGAGACTGTTCTTTCCAATGGAATCGTTGTCGTCGACGCTGGCCTGAAATTAAATTGCGAGATGGGGCGAAAAGAGAAAGAGAGTTGGATGAATAAAGTGCAGGAAAACGCACAAATGTTTAATATAGTGACAAGTCAGGGAATGAAGATATATCTGTGCGGCATTTAGAACCCTTAAATTATTGTGTGTCGGATGAGTTTTAGAATTCCCAAAGCAAAAACTAAACTTCTTACTCGATATAAGTCTATTGATTTTAAGTTAGCAACATTATTATAGTATTCAATTTTGAGTTGTTTTCTTATTCAATTTAGCATTACTTATTGAAACTATATTTTACTTTACAGCACTGATTGTTAACAGAAAAATATATTTTTAATAACGATAATTTCTATTGTAGACATTTAATTTCAGAAATAAAATCTAGCTTAATAGTGAGACATTTATTTCATAAATAAAATCTAGCTTTATAGTAAGAATACTTTGAAAATGATTTGCAAGTATATGATTTAATGTGTATCTTTCTTCAGCTAAGTAATACAATTTCTTCTTCCTCTGTTAAGTAGTCTACTTTGCTCTACTTTACTTTCAACACTTTTTTCAATCTAATATCCTTCATAATTTAAGTTTACTTATTATGTTCTCTTCCCTTTTAACCTATTTTCTACTACTTCCTCTTAGCAGCTTTTCCGCTTAAACTATTCAACATACTGCTTATCTCTATATATTGCTTATGATCGAGTCTTGCCTTGAATTGTTATTTTTACTGCTTATTACTTTTAGTTTAAAGCGCTTTTTCGTCAATGCTGTTGACGCTTAATGCTTTCTTGCCACTTGCAACTTTAAAGTGCCGGCACTTTCTGCACTGTTCAGCACTTAAGTTTTGGCACCCACAGCAGACTGTGGCCAGTGGCTAGCTGGCTAGCTGTGGACTTCATCGAAGAGGCTATAAAAGGAAGCCGTTGAAAAGTTCTATTAAATAAAATAAATGCCGCACGGGGGCCGTCGTCGTCGTTGTCGCTGCCGCCTGGTCAAGTGTGGCATGGTTCGAAGCACACGTCGAGGACGTGGCAGCTGCACGCAACATTGAGCAATTATGTGAAATTTGAGGCAGGAATTTCAGCTGCTGTACAAGTACTATACTATATAGTACACTATATATGTACATGTGTATCGTAGTATGTGTGTGTTCTCACCTTAATGCTATTGCCATTGGGGCGATGCTTGTCGACATTGCCGCCCAGTGTGTTGGGGTTGAAGCTGTATTGGAATGCATCGAGAACGTTGCTGCCACGGGCTCGCTTCGTGCGTGACACGATGAACAGGATAACGGCGACCAAAAGGATAATTATCGTTGTTAGAACCACAATGACAACACCAATGAAGTTCGCCTCGTTCGGCTCCTGATCAATCGGGCGTGGCGCAATTACTGCAATGAAACGATTAAAAGCAAAACAAAACACCATCAACAAAGGCGGCCTCAATTTAAATTAACATGCAAAAATCGACAAAAACCAAATTAAAAGTAAATATTGTTCAACTAAATAATTACTAGAGAGTGAGAGGGTAAAGTGTTGAGCTGCTAATTGAATTTATTCAGACTTACGCTCTGGTCCATTGTTGTAAACGCTGTTGCTGTTGCTGCTGGTGGCATCGGTGGCGCCACCGTTTGCGGCACCGCCAGCACCTCCAGACGCGCCGCCATTCATTTTGTTTTTGTTATGATTGTGCTGATAGTCGTTGCTCTGCAAAGGATATTCCCGTGTATTGCTGCCATCCTGTGCGCTGCCTGGCGAATTATTGCGCTGCTCCTGCTCATCTGTGAAATTTCCCAACGCAGGCACTGTAAATGGGCAAAAAGAAGGAGCGAAAAAGATAGTCAGAGAGTGCGGCATTTATGGACGACATCAACTCAATATCATCTTTAAAAGTTGCCGCTTCAAGTTGGAAGGCACAGCTGCGCTTCTATGATTACTTTTTTTCTTCCACATCCACACTTCACTTCTCTTCTCTGTTCTATGCATTTTACAATTTCATTTCTCAGCTCTCTTTTCTTTACACCTTTCGTTCCACTTTAAATTGTTTTGCTTTCGCTACGCTTTTCTTTTCTTCTTCTTTTTTCGTACGAAGACCTCTTAGACCTCTAACGTGTTCATTTCCTGTCAACCGTTGGTTGGGTTTTTTATTCGACTATACGGCATTACTAAATGTATACAGATGTTTGATTTCCTACGACATCTGGTAGCGTATCTAATAAATATGCATGTGAGCTACATGAGTTGGCAATAAAGAGAACACGGAATTTAATCGGAATTCCAACTGTGTGGCTTTGATTGGAAATTTTACTAGTCAGTCGAAGTCTTTTAATCCATCGATTTACGGGATAAACAAAACTGCCTGTTACGATAACAAATATTAGATCTATATCATAGACAATTTGTATCTCCTTTCTTTATTTTTATTTGACTTTTAAGTTATTCATTTTTGCCACTAAGTGATTTTTTTATAAATAATCTGTGTGTAAATTACGTGCTTAGCTATGAAAGAGATGCTTAATACTGGGAATTTTTCATGTTTACTTTAAAGTTATCAACTAAATACAACTACACCCCGCTTTGGGACATTAATTGGGTAGTTTACAAAATTGGCCGTTATGCGAAAGAAATTTGAATGCCTAAAATAAAGATTTTCATCCATCGTTGCTATTTATTAAGTCTTCACATATTATATTGTGATAGATTACATTTAATGGTAAGTCAAAATATGCCATTAAATGAATTTTGTGAAATAAAGTTTGACCGTTAAGTGCATTGCAAGTATGCCGTAAAGCGAATTATGGTCATATGATAGAAATGCTTTACAAAATACAAAATTTCATTGCTCTGCTTAAATTCTTGGCTCTAGCAACATTCCTCTGTTGAATTCAGGGAATTCCGTTGGCATTGTTGTTTATTAGCTTAGATCTGTCAAGCTGAGCCTGCAGCGCCGCGCAAACACCTGCTCATCAAGCGATTCCCTTTGATCTCAAATACCGCCAGCTTATGTGAAATCTCCGTACTCTCGTCCCCCTAGTAACTACAGCATATGGTCGCTCAGTGCGGTCCAAAGTGTTGTCATTTATCTCCGCTAACATCTTGAGGGCATAACAAAACAAAAGACAACAAAAACAACAGCAGCAATAGAAGCAACAGAAGCGGGGGCAGCTTTTTGCAGGAAGCCACCCCTGAGAATGGCCCACGGGCTAGCCGAAAAATGTGCTTCCTTGAGCTGCGAGCTGTGAGCTGTAAGCTGTGAGTGGGTGACCCCGTTTCTCAGTTTTGTCGAGACAGTAAATGGCGTAATTACTGTGTGAAGTTGCCAGGCAGTGAAAGAAAGTGAGAGAGACAGAGAGAGAGAGAGAGCGAAAGAGCGAGGGAATGAGCTGCTGTTTTGAGTTATGTCGCCTTGCCTTGGACAGGACACTCTCAGGACACGCCAGGCATGCTTCTGAAGTTTTGTTGTGCTTGGCTGCCTTTTGTTTCGGCATTGCCATTGTCCTTGTTGTCGCCGTTGTTGTTCTCCCCTTGTTGTTCTTGTTGCTTCCTACTTATATATTATAAAGGCATATCTTGCATCTCTCACTGCTCTGTGTTCAGTGCTCAGTTTCTCAGCTCGCTGTGTTCTCTGTGGTCGTCATAAAACGTTTAAAATAATTAAAATATTTCGTGCCACATTTATCACACACTCTCTTCTCTTCTGTATCGTTGCCTATTGTGTTGTAGGGAACGGGTAACTTGAATAGACATAATGCCAAATATGCCGCATATCTTTTTGCATTTTTCTGTTGTTCTGGTTGTTTTTGTTTTTTTTTATTTTTTAGCTGCCCCTTTATAACTAATTCTCTCTGTGTGTACGATTGTCCCCAGGGACAATCTCGCTCTCTCATTCTTTGTTTTTTTTTTTGTGCCTTTTGTATTTTTAGAAACCTTTAAATACAACTCCATAAAACACAACAACAGCACCGCAAGCAAATCTCACAAATTGGGGTTAAATCTCTACAGTGCCTGATAAAAATATACGCACACACACTTCAGAAAAAGATGTACGTGCGTTTCTTTTGTTTATCCTTACCCTTACCCTAGATTCACGCAGCAAACTAAATAAGTAAAAATAAAAAATACCATCTAACAGCTGGTTGCCTGCCCCACTGCCCCCCGTCTGATGCCACGCCCTCCCCCTGCCCCCTGCCCTTTGGCATCGTTGTTATTGTTGTGCGTGACAAATGCTTCGTGGTATTTGTTACTCGTCATGTAATTGCTGCCTTGGCAGGCGCAGCATGTGGTGCACAATCGAGCTCTCAGTTTGAGGTTTGAGTTTGAGCTGTCGACTGTGGTTTCTCTTAGCGCTTCCAGCAACATCCTTGGCTCAGTTGTTGAAGATGACATCCGTTTAAGGATGCCAGCTACCATTATCGCACAGAAATGTGCTTTGTAACGCTGTTGATCCGCTGATGATCTTGAGTGCGGCATCTTCAGTCTTTCAGCTTAAAGTCTTCATATCGCGATGATTCTTCAAAATGTGTTTTAAGCGGAATTTCATGTATTGTTTGTCCCCTTGTATTCTTTGAACTTTATTCCCTAGTGCATTGTAAAATTCTTTTCGGGGTAGTTGTATTATAACATACACGTATTGAAAAATATATTTCTTTATTCGCTAGCAAGCTTTTCTTCCTGTCTTTTCATTTCAACTGCCATAATTATTTGACTATGAAATCTCAGTTTGGTATGGATTTATAACCGACTTCCTGCATAAATCCATTAAGCCTATAATGTTGGCCCCTCGCTGCCTCTGCCTCTGGCACTGCCTGCCATCTGTATATCGATGAAAATCCCCTATTCATGCGGCACGCTCTATTTGACTCATCAATCAAATTGCAGTTGGCAGACTGGCAGTTTTATCCCCTAGTCATTTTCACACCTACCGCACATGGATTTTCCTATTTCGGCCAGTCAGGCAAAACGACAGAGAGAGATTCCGAACTAGAGCCACACAACCCCCAATGAATACAAATGATCTTTGGTTCAGTGACCGACCCAATCGATCCTCCGATGTTAACAGCATTGTACCCTAGACATCATCCCCTAGTCGAGAATCAATGTGCCATGAAAATATTGTCTAAATATGTCGCACATGAATGGAGGGGAGCATCAACTCCTAAATCTTTGCACTTGGTACAATTTAATCAGGACTGCGACACGCTTGGCATTCAAACGGAAATGCAATGCATACCAGAGCAATGTTGGAGGACGCTCTTCGGGGGGTGGAGGTTGCAACTACCCCTAAACTGTAGATGCTTGTTTACTTTTGCATGTTTGGGCCTGGGCATTTTATATTGACTTTAAATCTCCCCGCCCAGCCCAAAAGCGAACCCATTCACCCAGCACACGACACGGACACGAGTTGCCTACAATGCAAAAATAAAAAAAAAACAGATAGAAAAGAAAAGAAGAGAGATTTTTCCTCTCGGACCGGTTATCTCGCCTGTCTAGTTCTGCATTCTGTCTCTCTATCTATTCGCTGCATTGTTGTTGCCCAAATGTTGGAAAAATGTGTTCGAGTATTGCTTTCCCTGTTTTCCTTATATTTTTTTTTACCCCCTGTCGCACACTTGAAAGTGAAATCAAGCTGAAAAATGCATTTGCAGACACATCTGCAGTTTACTGCTTGCAATTTACTTACCAGATATAAAACTGATCTCGGATAACATAATCCATTTGACAGCAAAGTACAAATTGATTTTCAGATATTTGCCCACGCGATGATGCAGCTTAATGGTCACATCGCGAGCATGATCCATTATCGTATCGGGCATATAGGAAAACTGAACGGGTTCGCCGGAAAAGTAACGTCCACCGATGCTAAAGAAGACCTTCGCATGCACGAAGACCTAAAATAAAAGGGAAAGAAGAGTTGGGAGGGTTAATATGGTTTTAAATATACCCCAGATGTAAAGTAAATTATAATCCTCGCGAGATTCTCGCATAAATCACTCACCTGCACATCCTTGGTGTACATGTTGTTCGTATGCAAAACGATGGCACTGAAATTGCGAACCGTATCAAATTCGAACACAATTTCAACGGGTTTGCCCAACAGACCGGGCGTATCATTTCTCCAGCCAATCCATTCGTAACCTGCAATACATAAAAAAGAAAAAAAACAGAACAAATAAAAGAACCATCCATATGAAATGAAATGAAATGTAGCGCTATTTGGTTTGGAAGTTTCCCCAAAATAAAAAAAAGGAAAATAACAAAATGAGCGAAAGAGAAGTAGGAAATCAATAGACCAACCCAACGGCCGCCACATATGCAGAAGAGAAGAGTGGCATGTAAAGCTATTTAAGCCCCCCAAGTCAATGGCACTTTGGGGTGAAGTTTCATAGACCCAAAACAAACAAATGTTCACGAACGAACAACCAACAACGAACAACGAACCACCCTCCGGTGCTGCTCATAACTAGAAATTATGGCCAAAGCGACATTTAAGCCATTTCTTTCCACTGTTTTTGTTTGCATGGCCCTAATTTGCTTTCACAAAAGGTGGCGGGGAGGGCGGCGCATAAAACAAGGAGGAAGGCATTTAAGCTAGGCTGCACAAGTCATGCAATATTAACTGTGCTTCTAAATAGAAATGGAAATAGAAATGTTTAGCTCTAACCAGATATTATTACAGTTGCAAGTTAAGATGTGTAGCCACCAAAATTTTGGGGCAAAGTTGAAATCAATAGCGAAAATCGATTGCTTTTGCTTTATGCAATGCAAATAAGCCAGAATGCCAAAAAACGTAATAAACATAAAGGAGATGGCTATTCAATTGTCTGGGGGGTAATTTCGGGGCGGGGGGCGGCAGACAAACTTTGCTGCAATGCGATTGCTTTTTATGTGTCTGTCTCTCGATAAGGACCTCGACGACGACTGCATGTCTAATTGTCTAAGGGAACTTTTCTACTTAAATTCGCAGAGCGCAAACTTTTCAATAATTTCGATTATTGGCCATTTGCCAAAAGCGAGAAATAGCTAGAAAAAAAAAGAAACGCAGCCAGCCAGGGAAAAATAAGCTTAAACTTGTGAGCATCGACAAAGTTTTTGGAGCCCAGGCGCAGTTCGCAGTTCGGAAATGAATGCCAGTGTTGCCATAAATTATCAAATATGCATAATGTTTACATTTTTACAGCAGCAGCAGCAGCAGCAGAGAGCGCATAGTTTGCTGGAGCTTGGCTTTTGTATCCGGCCAAGTTTACTGCGACGCCAGCAAATAGTCCAAAGTTATTATTTATTTTGTTTATTGTGTTGTGAGGCAAATTATTTGCTAGCCAAAAACTTTTGCCTCTGCTGCCCTTTGCCTCAATGTTCAATGAAGTTGGGCATCGCCTTATGCTTTTTCTGTCGGTGAACTTTTGTAATTATTTGATGTTAATCAGTTTTTTCGATTGCCATAAATCTTTTGCGGGGCACTTTTCGCCAGTTCTCTCTCTGGCTGTTCTCGCTTTTTGCATTCGAACCAAACCCAAAATAAATGGCGAAAGTTTATATTGAGCGGAGGGGTTTTTTTCCTCGAGTGTTTTGCTCTAATGAGCGAGGTAGTCATAAGTGAAATGTACACCGCATTTGCATTCATTTGTTTATGTTTATCGAAGGCTAATTCAAGGTAAGAGTTTCAGCTTGGAAATAGGATTAGTCACCCAGAGAGAAAAGGAATAATTTTGTTTAAACATCCTTTAATATCCCTAATATACACTATAGCAATAACCCGATTATGAATTAGGAAATAATATAAGTTGCTTAAAACACCCATTTTCTCCTACATTGTTGAATTGAAACATTAAAATATGTCATAAGAGTAATGCAATTTAAATTTCAAAAATAGTATGAACTAAAGTTTCCCATCTGTATTATTGTATTTCAAAGCGACAATTGCAATAAATAATGAAATAAATATCTTAAGTCCATCCTAGCATAGAAATCGTGATTTTATTCATCGCTACGTGCACTTACCTTTGCCAAAGCCATGAATATCGGTGCGGAAATTGTCCTTGCCCTTCTGGCCATCCACCAATTGACCCAATCCATCCACGTAGCGGTCACCCTGCTCATTGCCATCGTAGGTCTTGTCCGATAAATCGACTTCCATGCCGCGCTGCACTCCCTTCGGTATGCTGTAGGAAACGATGCCTTCTGCAAATAACAAAATGAATATCACAATTTTAAATAGAGCGACAGAATTCAAGGAATACAACAACTGAGTGAACAACTGAGAACTAAACTCGAGAGTAACATGAGCCACACACACACACACACACTCATTCATCACTTCCGTCTTTTTCCCTGCTTTGTCCCTGGTTCACATCCCTTCACGTCATGTCACGTTTCGTGTCACGTGACGCAGACAAACGAGTGACAAAGCGAGTCTCGCATTTGAGTTGGTATTTGTTTTAGGTTTTTAAACTGCGGTAAATTTAAAGTTTTCCCTCCTCTTCCCAACTAACTGTGCTAAGTCGGCCGCAAGTTTTGGGCGTAAGAGGGCGGGCGAGGAGTAGAAGGGGAAGCGGTGTTCGGATATTGAGTTACTTGAAACATAATTTCGTTTTGCGGCCACTTTTGTCTTTTGTCTGCCATTTGGTTTCTGTGGTTATTTTTAGCAAAGTGTCTGCTTGGTGGGCTTCGAGAGGAGTTTCGGGGATTTGAGGTTGTTTTTGGGGGAAACTGCTGTAGTTTTTCAATGTCAAAGTCACAGAGTGTGCACACAAAACTGAGTCATGCTTTTGCGGTCTGAGTTTACAAAGTGTTTTGATGTTCCTCCTCTACTATATACAAACTCGATTCGCATATGGTAAAGTTTCGCTGGATTCAAGTTGAAGGATACTTTATATGCTGCAGTTCGGTGCTTTGGCCAAGCGAAATACAAACAAACAAACACCTGACACTAATTACCAAAACTAAGTGCGTCCACCTATAAAACAATTACATTTAGATCGAAAAACAACAACAGCAAACTGTTAGGGTTGCCAGGATACTTGAAATAATTACATACTGTGCTCAAACAAGCAGTTGTCGCTTTTGTGGCGGGAGTAGAAACTAATTTACTGCTATTTCTATTTACACAATTCGGGCACGTGGTAAACATGAAACACGAAACACGAAACATGGGAGCATAGCAACATTGATACCATTGACAGCAGAGCACAGGACAGGACAGGACAAACAGTCAAAAGAAATTTCCAATAATTACCAAAAATCACATAATTACACATAATTAAGGTGCAACCCACGCGCCACACGCAGTGGCATAGATAATTACCATACAAGCATTTCCTATGCTTCAATACGTTATATTCGAATACACAAATGTATCAATCACCTCAATCAGTCAATCAATGGGCGGCACTTTTATTATTATTATTTTATTTTTGACAGTTTACTAGCATTCTAATGATTATTTAATTTATTTATAATACCTGGTTAGCTGAGCTCCAGTTTTTGTTAAACAATAAAATAAATGTATTAATCGACATCAATCAGTCAATCACTTGAAAAAAATACCAGTTTACTTTTGTCAATTTTCTAGCAGTCTAATTATAATTTATGTTATAGTCAAACTCAACTAAGTAATACTTAAATATTATAATACACACGTGCATCAATCAACGTCAATCAATAAATCTTGAAGGAAAGTTTATTTCTGCATTAATTATTGTTAAATTTAATTACAATAATGGTTAAATATATAACACTTCAATCCATCAATCATTGACATTTCTTTATTTACAAGATTATTTTTTTCAGATTTCTAACAGGTTACTTATTTTTATGTAATGTTCAGCGGAAGTATGCGTTATTTTATACTACAGACATGTATCAATCAACCTCAATCAGTAAATCAGTAGACAATAATTTTGTCACCAAAAATTACTTTTACTTGATTAGTCTAATAATATATCATATTATATTTATTTATAACACAATGCTCGGAGGAAGTACATATTTTGTTACATGTATCAATCTGTCTCAATAAGTCAATCAATGGAAAGCTTATGGCAGTCTCATATTTAATTTATTTATAGCTATGGTCAAATATCAATCAGTCAATCAATGGACAACACTCTTATTAAAACAAGTTTATTTTTGCCAGCTTTCTAGTAGTCTAATTACATTTTAATTTATTTATAATGTGTGCACACACTCCCTACAAAAAAATATAAAAGGCAGACACTTAATTACTGAAATTAGGGCAAAGTCCTTGTCTCGGACACTTAAACAGCGAACATCAAGTCCAGAGATAAGCCCTCAATGTGCCACTACACGATATATACACGATGAGTGTGTATGTAAGTATATGGACAGTATAAATGGAATATGGGATATTTAATTAACTGCAAAGACATTTAAGGCAGCGCGTTTTACAATTGCGTTGCGACATCTTTCACGCAATGAAGGTAATGGCATCAAAAGGGGGGACACATCAGACATCAGACAACTGAGGACGACTTCCACTTAAGCCTTGTTATTCGCGTGCTCACATGCGATTTTTATTTGCGTGTCGAGCGTAAGAGACAAAATGGAAACTGCCAAAAAAAAAAAAAAACAACCAAGAAAAAAGAGCAAAACAAAGTCCTCGAAATGCGTGCAGCTGACTCAAAAACGAGGAAGAAACAAGCTCACAACTACATATGAGCAGAACATACATTCTATATAGTCTGTGGATACGTTTGGGGGCCGAGACAGAATCGGGCAGTGAGCAGTTACAATATATAAAATGTAATTTGCTTCCTTTATTTTTCTGCTTTCTTTATGGTTTTTTTTTTTTTTTTTTGTGGCCTCTTGGTCACGCGACCATTGACAGAAGAAGGGGAAGGGGAGACGCCAACGTAGTCTGCAAACTTTTGCTGATGAGTCAAATTGAGCAGCAGTTGAATGCATAAATAGATACTTAGACTTTAGGGTAAACTACATAGTTAGTTGTGAGTTATTACGTTCCGTGCAATTTCACCACATTTTCCACATCGATTTGGGGCGCACACCAAATAGAAATCAGACGGAAATAAAAGAACGAAGTTTAGAAATCAAACAGTGGCAGGAATGAGTTTGTGTGATTGAAGGCTGAATTCCAAAATCACATCAAACCATGAAGTTACCAAATAAGCGCAACAAAGGTGTGACAAGTGCTAATTCAAGTCAACATCGTGTGGGTGTTAAAAGCACACACACAATGGCCATGAAAAGCAGCCCACAGATCGATATTTAGTTAGAAGCGAACAATACTTTTCATTATAGTAGCATTTAATTTGATTTAAGCTGCAGTTTAAGCTAAGACACCTACTCAAACCCAGTCAAAACTTTAAATTTTCCACAATAATGGTAATATCTCAGCCTAAACACCCATAAATTATGCAGAGCAGTCATAAATCCAGAGCTTAACGCTAATCAGTTGTTGCATTTATAAAATGCACTTTAGCATATGCTTCCCAAGTTGAATCTGATGTCGCTAAAAATTCCAATTCCAATCCCAATTCCTATTCCAAGGGCTAAGCTGTTCGTTAAATCGAAACAAATTTGTGTTTAGCTCGGCTGTGTGTGGAAATCAGAGTGTGTCACTTGCCTCAAGATAATCTGCAGCCATGACATGACGTGACCAAAGAGTCTCTCCTCTCGCCCCAACCACAATTTATTCCTCTCTCGATTTAAGCCCTATTTGTTTATGATTGCGACTTCGACGACGGCGGCGGCGCTTCCAGAGCCAAAAGCGAACCCAAAACTGGGTGCGGTCTTTCGGTTTAGTTCCATGTAGGTGTGTCTATTGATTTGCATTTAAATGCGGGGAATCAAATGTCAAATGTCGACTCTTTGCTATGCTCTTTGACCAGTGGCTCAAATTTATGGCCACAATTTATAAACAATTATGAGTTCGGTCTCAAATTTTCCGACTGCGCATCGATGAGATTAATGTGCGGCATTAAATCGAATCCAAGTCATCAACTTGACTTCGACTCTACTATATTGATTTCTTTCGGACAGTCCTCTGTCTGTCTGGCACTTGTCTAGACCTCAGACCCATGCCATGGCATCTTATCTCTCGCTTAATTTGCATATGAAATGCGCTGTTCGTACATCTAAATTCCCCATGACATGGCGCCCCCATCACCACATTTGGTCAGTTTGCATGTCTAAACCGTCAACTACCCCCCAACATGGGGCGTGTACATAGTTTGTGGGTCCCAGACCTAGTTCCAGAATTCTATCGCACAAATGGCGCCAGTTATCGGGCCTCCCCGCAATATAACCCAACCACACATCCACATTGCGTTAATTTACGGAATAATTTCCACTTCCGCGCCTCGTTCGCTCCCAGTGGGATCCACGAAACCTACGAAAAACGGGGGGAGTTACTATGTCTGGGAATTGTTCTGGGGTCTCTCTGGTCAAACAAATTGTCATTAGGCGTGCTGCGTTCGTGTTGTTGTTGTTGCTGTTATCGCTGCTACCTGCAAATTATAGAAAAATTTGTTTGGCCAGACTAAGTTGTAGTTGTAGTTGTACTTAGTAGTTGTTGTTGCTGTTGTTACTTGACAATTGCGTGCAAACAGCGTCAGACGACAACGTGGAGGTTGTTTGCCGTTTTGCCTTGTCGTTCGTCTGCATAGTTTCTCAGGCAGTCTGGATTTCGATTTGGTTTCCTTCTGGCATACGTGTATACGTGTGTCTGCACGCGATATAATATGAGTATATAACATTTTACTTGGTTTTTCTGCTTTTATTTCAAGTACATTTCGCATGTTGCAACCGAAGAACGACAACTCCAGCTACAACTGTGACTGCGACTGCGACTGCCACTACAACAAGTCAAGCGTTGCGTGGCCAAATGTTTAGTCGGACAGGGTGAGGGGGAGGGGAAAAAGGTCGCTAAACATAGGCGCAGTCGCGTTGTTGCCATGATTGGATTATGCGGTTTGACTAATACGCTGCCCATAACGTCATGTTATTTTCAGCTGAACAACTGCGACAAGCTTGCATGCCAAGAGAATCAAATGATTGGCGAGAAAATTGCACAAGTTCACAGGAATTATTGAATAATACACTTGCGGTAAAATTCTAAAGGGGCCTAAATTTTAACTACTTTATTTAGTCGGCATTAAACTAATATATGAAGTAGTTTCCTTAATTTTATTAAGTTGAAGTCTAAAAATCTTACTTAACGACCAACAATTAAAACAATAAAATGACATTAAGCTGATCAATTTTTTTTAACCAGTTGAATAAGTTATTTTTAAGTGAGAAAGAGAAATCTCACTTACCGGCCTCAACTGGTACTTAACTAAATCACAGGACCCAAAAAGAAGAAAGGATAATGTACATATTTTTTCTTAATTTGTATTGCTTTAATTTTGAGTGGCCGTTAAGTGAGCAAACTATGCCCGTAATTTAAACTGGCTACTTAACACAGTGCATGAATTAAATGCAAGCCAAATAAAGCTTGCTTTATGCTTCCTATTGAGGAAATACCATACAATTAACTCATACTTAGTAGCCGAGCTACTTTAGTTACTAACTTAACTCAAGAGCATTCTGCAGCCATCTTGAGTTAGCCTTAAGCTATGCTAATGCATAGCGCTAAGGTTTATGGCACTTCAAGGCACGTCTGTCCACTAACTAGACACTTAAGCCGCTTTGGCTTGTCTAATAGATACACCGACCACAGAGCAGCCAAAGACTGCAGTCTCAGTCTTAGTCTCAGAGTCAGTTCCAGGTCCAGGGCACTTCTTTGTGGTCGGTGGCCGGTGGTCGGTGCTTTTGGCCCCTTGCGACTCGATGATAAATTAACGCTGACACTAAAACTCTGTTAGCCTTTCCGCGCTATCATTGCTCATGTCTAGTTTTTATCGCACTCGTTTAAATTCGCCCGCAGACAGACCGATGTATGGACGGAGGGACAGACTGAGATTAGGATGAAGATGGTGAGATGGATGGAGGAGCACTTACCTTCCCAGGGGCAACCGACGATCTCGGCACGCAGGCAGATGGTGCGATCGTATTGACCATACGGATATATGCGTATCTTTGAGGCAAATATAATCGGTTGCAATGCGTTCTCCACCTCGCTGTAAGTGTTGATGTTGCCGGGCAGAATCTGTGTATGGATTAAACAAGTTGCGAATCAAGTGTTGTAGTCGAGAGCTGCTTTTTTTTGCTTTTCTTCGCATTAATTGCTTACCTCTTTGCCTTGTGTGTTCTTCCAGCGTTGCCATTTGTCAAAGCCCGGTCGCCAATACTCAAGCACATAGGCCTCGGTGTACTCTTGACCCTGACCCTTGCCGAAGCGACCCTGTGTCCGTATGGCGGTTATCACATGCGTCTGCAGTAAATCCACTTGCAGATACTCCTTGAGCGCATTCGATACCATATGCTTGGGGCACCAGGCACCGCCATTATTATCGGTTTTCAGTCTGCAACAGAACAGAAAGGAAGAGTTGAGTGTGTGTGATATAGAAAGATGCAACGACAACTTTATTAATTAGCCACCGTTTGCGAGGTAGCTCGAGGAGATTCGCCAGAAATTTTTATAAATTAATTGACATTAAGCGTTCGGCACCACACGACGTCTACAGCCTCCAACTCAGCTGCAGCCACAACTTGAGCCTCCGGTTGAAGTCAGTGGCAGCTTCAGAGCTGTGTGGAGCATCAGCTACAGGCTTAGCTACCGCCAAAGCCACTGACATTTGTGGCCCCAAGTGTAGAAGGGGGGAAGCTGAAGCCGAAGCCGAAGCTGTTGCCGTAGCCTGCAGCTTGGAGCCTGCTCTTTCTGTCTGTCTGTCTGTCGGTCTGGCAGCTCGTCTCGTTCGTTAAGCTGTTGCGGTTTTAGACACAGCAGGATGTTGTCTATGTAATTAAGGATTAATTTAAGTTAGACACACTGGACGCCAGGATGCGTGCGTGTCTGTATGTGTGTGTGTGTTTGTATCCTTCCCCTCCTTGGACTGCTTTAATCAATTCCTGCTTGGCAGGCCTCCTTTGCTGGTATTGATATGTTAACCACTACAAATACGTTTTTCGGTTTATATTTCAATTAAGTTTTACATGCTTGATTGCATTTTGGGGCCTTAATATTTGCCCATTATTCATCGGCTGTGACTAGGCCTAGAAACCATTCTCCTTTGGCCACATCTTGACTTGGCCAGTTTTCTGCTGCTGCCTCGTCGCAAATTGCTTCATTTTGTTGCCAGCAGCAGCAGCAGCAGCTGTCTGGTTTTTTTTTTTTTTTTCTCCCCCTTCTCAGTTGGTTGCCCCAGGTGCTTGGGCTGTGCCAGCAGGTTATTGAATTTGATTGCAATATTTATTTAGTGGCCGACATGCGTTTAATGCATTTTTGCAATTTGTTATTGAGTTTTATGCGCATGGCGTGTGCACCGAGTGCAATTAGCAATGTCTTCCGCTTCAATTGCGTTATTTTTAAATATTCATTTTATATCAACGTGAGGTCCTACAAAGTGCTTGTCAAATCACCTGAATTATGATAGGGATGCAGGAATTATTTCATGATTATCTATTTTATTTTGTCACTTGCTATGGATTGTGACCCATTTGATCACCTATTTATAGGTATGCAAATACGCATATAGGATAAAATGAATATTTTATGCAACCACAGGATGCTATTATTTAAAAACTCTAAATTAATTATTATATTAATCTTTTAATAAATTAATAATCGAAAATAAAGAACTCAAATTGTATTGAATAAATCTTATGTGAGCAACATATTTATGAAGGAATATGAATCATTCATTTTCAAATAAATATGTTTACATAGCCACAAAATTAGCAACAACATTAAAATTCTATTCACTAAATCTATTCATCAGCAACCAAACAAATATTCATTGCAAAATATGTTTGTATAAACACGTAAATTGCTTTTCAGCTTAAATCATTTGGCTCAATTACAGTTAAAGAAAACATTAGAAAGTCTATTGAACGCCTTTAAGAATTGAAATTTATGCATTTCAAATTGTTTTTTATTGCCTCACTTCGTTTTGAAGACACCTTCTTTAACTATTCTGACCGCAAGCTATGTGGTCCAGTAGGGCGACGCGCACTTTCGAGGCGAACATAATAATCATTACCAACTGCAATTACTTTCAAGTGCATAGATCAAAGTTGCTTTATTAAAATAAAAACGAGGGACGCAAAGACAGAGAGAGAAAGAGAGGACGTGAGAGTCACAGACAAGTTCCCACAGGCTGGCAAAAAAGGTCAATTTAATCATCATAAAATTGCTTAGATTTCTTTTCTCTCCATTTTGCTCTGAGTATCTTTTCTGTTTCTTGGCCTCGTCGGCGTCTTCGTCGTTGCCTTACGACTTGGTCTTGGTTGCTGGGCAGTAGCCCAGTTGGAAGTGCTCCAAAAGCAAATAACCCAAAGGCAAGGCGTAGCAGGCAACAGAGCAGAGCAATGAGTGAGTGAAAAAAATCAGGAGAGATGTAAGAGAGACTGAGAAAAACGTATAAACATCATTTAAAATGCTAATATCCGCAGTTATGTGCATTTCAACTTGACTTTAATTATTGTTATTGCCAAAGTTAACAATCTGCGCCATCGTCGGCTGCTCATTTCAGCTCCACTCTGATGAACTGGCTAACTGCCATGCTGCCGGGCACTCGACTCCAACTCCAACTTGGACTTCGGTTGAGACTGGCTTTGGTTTCTAATCAAGCGCCGCCTGCTTCATGCTTAGCGTATTTTTCTGCATCGCCTTTTTTCTTGTTGCCTCCCAATTGGTTGTTTTTTTCTCCGCTGTTTTTAATATGTAAGAGGTTGTAAATTTAATGGCCTGACGGCCGTTTGCTGCTGCCTGCGAACTGCGATGCTGGGCGAGGTAATGAAAATCAAACAGCGCCAACTGTCATTAAACTAATCTTTGTAATTCAATAGCTGCAGCAGACATCAACATCACAACATCAACGTCAACATCAACATCGACATCATCAGCGTCAGCGTCAACGTTCCATGATCGCATCCTGAGGGCTGAGACACCCCCAAAGGGCCAGAGTCTCAGTCTTTTGGTCGGTAAGCAAATGCGCGTGATTTGTTTTAAGTGCATGTTTTGTGTAATGAATTACTTAAAGTTCGAGTTTCGAGAGTTTTTGGCGTCTAGTTAGCTGCCTGGTTAGCTGAGAGTTGAGTGCCGAGCACGGCAGCCACAAATTATAATGCTGCCTGCACTTTTGAACTTTGCTGCAGCTTGATTGGACTTGGTCGATGCGGAAGCAGGAGAAGAAGAAAAATAAGAGAGACAAAAGAAAGTTCCATCAAGTTTTCGTGTGCTCTGTGTGTGGCAGTCAGTGGGTTAAGTCAACATCATGAAGTTTGGCAGTTTTTGGTAAAGGTGAAAGGCTTTCGGTTTAAGTGCTCAGCACTGTTTGGCAAATTAAAGGAACTCTTTTCAGCGTTCCAAGTTGTAAACGTCAATGCAACAAGCAAGCAGATTAATATACAATCAAGCATGGAAATGTCTCCCACACTTAACTTTAACTGAACGCATTAAAGACACCTTTTTGGTGTAGCAAAGTGTGTTGTAATAATAAACATATTGACCACTAATCCATTTCATTTGCCATTAAGTTTTCAGTCACTTAGCAGCTCTCTTAGCGTACGCTCCGCACTAATCGCAAATCACCACATCGCCTGTCAATCGAAAGCACTTTGCGCAACAAAACGACAACCCCACAGCAGACAGTCGACAGTTGGCAGTCGGCAGTTGGAGAGGCCAACCACAAGAAGGAGGTAGATACTGCTTCTATATAGTATACCAGCAGAAATCGACAATCGCCCATCGACAGACACGACCTTTCAGGTGAGTCAGCCAAAGAGTCAAAGCGACTAACAACAGCCCGCAGCAGTCAAAGAAACAAAAAACAACATATCAAATGCCCCCAATCCAAACCCAAGTCCAATTCCGAATGAAGTACCCCCAGTCTTTTAGTCTTTGTCTTTAGCACAAAACAAAAAAAAAAAAAAAAAATTCCGCTTAATCTGAAGAAGAGAAAAAAGCTGTTCGTATATATATATATTTTGTTTTGTTTATCTCAACGTGCTCATCACGCATCGTTTTGTGGTTTTACTTTAGTGCCGCCATAAAGGGTTAATGTTAATGATGCCTTTGTGGTGTGTCTCACTGTCCCAGTCTTCTCTCCTCTGCTTTGGGGCTGCTGTAGATGCTGCTGATGCCAGTCAGCCCTGCACTTGAGTGTTTTTTAAGTGCATGTCTATAAACGCAGACAGACAGCAAATTATTACAGAATACTGAATACTGAATACAAAAGCGAGAAGAGATTCTCTCTGTGGCTTCGATGTTTGCATTGATTTTCGCCGTAACTCACGTGGTAATTGACATGTTTATGGTTTGAATGAGTGCTTTACTTTATTGTGTGCTTTGCTTTGCCAGCAGCAGTCGCCACTCGTGAGTATTTAGTTAACTTCAGTTCTGTGTTATTCTATACTAATTATACAGCAATCTAATAGAGTCTGATGGTGTCATCAATCACGTTTCATGAGCCAATTGCAAAACTTCCGCCCCAAAATCTCTTTGACCCGCATTTCCTCACACTTTCCTCCGCGCCATAAAAACTTCAATTCAAACGAAATACAAAATGCGTCAATAAAAAAAGTAAACAAAATAAAACTTAAACCAAAAACTAAAACTAAACTTGTCTAGCCAACAAAATGCACTCCAACCGCTGCTGCCCTTTGGTTGAACCGCCTGGCGAACCGGTTTAGTCGCTCTCTGCATTGAAATTGCATTTAATTAGTGGGGTGGGGAGGGACTGAGATGAGATGGAAAAAAAAGGGCTGCCGACTTTAGATATCGCTGTCAGAGCCATTAAACGGTTGCCCGAGCAAAGCCTCTTGCATATTCATGAACAAGATTCAGATACCGCTCGAGATTCAGATTCAGATTTCCCCTAAGAGAGTCTCGTATCTTTGAAAGGGCAGCAAACAGACTATTTTCAACGCTTCCCAACACTGATATGCAAAAAAGTTTTTCCCCCCATTAAGTTTTTGTTTCTGATTTTGGTATTTTGATGGGGCAACTGTTTGTGTCATAACATCAAACTTCTTTTCTCTTCTTTTGCTTCTTGTTTCGTTCGATTGTTTTTGTTTGTTGTTTGTTTTAGTTTTCCAATCGGTGGCTAAGATTTCGATTTTATAGACTTCGTCTTATCGCTCTAATGAAGTTGTCTATAAAATTAGCAATTAAACGAACACGCACTGCGACTTTAATGATAAGCCATCGGACCGGGGGCAACTATGGGTTAAGTGGTTGGGCTTTAGATTAAGCTGCAAACTCAAAAGCCAAAGTGGGCAGTAAAAGCTCCAGATAAGACTCGACTTCAAAGTTGCCTCCTGACCTGAGTTTCCTGCCGTTTTGAATTCCACAATTTACATTCAATTCACTCGAAATAAGTTGCAGCTGCAGACTGAATAAAATTGCAATTTCTTTCGAAAAGAAATACAAATTATGCTATATGACAATTGAGAAACTCAAGTTATTTGCAGGTATAGATTATTTAGAAATGTAATTCCTTTTAGGCATTTTAGAAGAAAAACAAAGAATGCAAATTGCATGATAATCCTCTTGGAGAATTAAACAATTTCAACATATTTTTATTTAATTATGCATGACATTTATAACGAACTGAACAAAGTTCTTGTTGTCAGTTAAACATTAAAAAATTTATTTTCAAAAATATTATAATTCTTTTATACTCTAAGAAGTATTTCAAATGCATATGATTTGCTACACAAATTGGACATTATTGTGCAATTTCTTTTGGGTTTTTATATCAAAAACTGTTTAGAAACTCTTGAACTCACCTTGCATGTTGTGGCCCAACAAATCCCGTGTCATGGGCTGAGCTTGCTGTGATTTGAGCATCTGTAATTGCGCCCGATTCCATGCCCAGTGGCACATTGCACGTAGCTGCAAATAGATCAAAATCAAAAGAGATTAATATGTATATTTATTTGGCATTTGAAGAGGGCGCAAGGCACAAAGTAAATTAAAAATTTCAAAAACGAAAAACGTTAATTAATGATGGATGTGCTCTTTGTGCAACAACATCTCTCTCTCTCTCTCTTTCGCTCGCTCAAAGTAAATTTAGAATCCCCCTGGATGCTGCTGTCGCTAGTGCAACGCCCATCAAATCTATCAAAATAAGTCAAGCGTCAGTTTGACTTTTTTGACATTTGAAATGTGGGCAGGCAGCAAAGCCCTCCCCGGGGAGGCAGGGGGTGATGCTCGAGGAAGGTGAATGGGCGTGTCTTTAGGCCTATCACTTTCTCAGGGATCTCAGAGACGACGAGTAAAATAAGGCAAACACTTAATCATTGGCAAAGTCAAGCCAAACCGGGCAGAACGTCAACTACTTTACTTAATTTATTGCCAACCGATTGCATATCCAGATGGGAGTACAACTTCGCCAGCCTTTGATATGAGTTGCAGTTGCGAACTTGGAGCACAAGTTGGAGTAGAAGTTGGAGCCCCCGCCTCGACTGTCTATCAGGACTGTCTGACTGCCTGCTGACATTTTCGCCAGAATCAACACTGATTTGACATGACTTTTGTTGCGCACAGGCACAGCATGGACCAGCTTCCAGTTGCCAGTTGCACGTTGCAAGTTGCCAATTGCCAGACGCAGAGAGTGAGAAGAGATTTGCTGCAGTTTTGTTCCTGCCTTAGGTGCGTGCATTCGTTTAGAAGTTTATAAATAAAGATACACACACACACACAGAGTGAACCTGGACGCAGCTCTTTGCATTCGCACTTGATTGGATTTGATAGCTAGCAATGCTAATGTGAACTGAAGTTGTTCTGCGACTCGAACTGAGGTTGGGCTAGAGACCCAACCTAGGGACCAGGCCCAGGCCCAGGCCCAGGCCCAGGGTCAGAAGCTGGTTGCCATCGTCTGACTTTGGCTGCATATTGCAAGTGCATTCATTTGGAAAATTGTTGCATGTTTTCCTAACTCAACTCACTCGATGTGTCTGGCACAACAGCAACAACAGCAACAACAACAACTAGAACAACAACAAGTGAGGCACTTCCTCTGCTTATTTGCTTATATGTATGTATGCCATTTTAGGCTGTGGCTGGAGGTGGAGCAGAGAATGCAAATATTGCAGTCAGAGTTTCAGTGTATCGACTGTGCAAGAAGAACTTTGCCGATGAACATGTTTATAAATTCGTATTTATGTATTTGGTTTGCTTGATTAACTATAAATATTATGGCTTAGATTTGATTTGTGGCAGACAAAGGAAAATACAAAACTCAGCGAAGAGATGACAGAGGGGAGAGAAACACTATGACAGCCGCCTGAAAGTTGCAGAAAAACTTGTGGTTGCGTCGGAGAAAATTGTATAAATAAGAGAAGCTGAGAAGCTGCAAACGAACTTCTTGGCTGCGCAAAACTTTTGCCATGCAAATTGTAATTTTTCATCATGCCAACAACAACAAAAACAACAGCAATAGTTCTTCTCAGTTTTTGCCGCTTTCCGCTCCGTCAGCCAGCGAGAACTAAACGCATTTCGAACTATGCAAATCAATTTTTGTTAAATATGAAATTAAGTTTTTGTCGTTTCTGTGAAATAAATGTTATAGATATTTCATTTATTTGCAAAATAAAATAAATCATATAAAATATTCCTTTTTAAAACAAAATAAATCGTCTTAAAACGAACCGCACAACCTTCTAACCCATTTTCTTTGTTCAACCGAAAAATCAATAGCAGCATTAACAAATCAATTTTCCACAAATGTTTTGTTTGTTCTTCGCTTTTCATATGCTTTATAAATACAATATTTGTGTGCTATTTTCCTCTCCATGTATGTTTTTTTTTTTTCTTGTTTCTTTTGAAAGTCTTCTCATGCCGCTTGCTGCTTTCTGCTTTTGTGCCGTCCATCAGGTCGGACGACAGAGAGTGTCCCCAACGGTCTGTCCTCATATCAACATAGAAATTTATGAGCCGCTGACATGCCAGAGCCATTCAAAAGTGGCCATAATCCTAAGCCAGTGCTGGCTACTGCTTGGCTGCCATGACTACACTTCAGTATGGCTTCATTAAAGCCACGTTCCAACGTCTCCACCAAACTATGGAAAATTTCTGCACAAAAGTTTAGAGACAGCATAAAAATGCCCATATGCCAATTAATGAGCTGCTGCTGATGCTGCTGCTGCTCGACCAGAGGAAAGTCACCGTCCAAAATGGAACTGAGCCACCCATGTCCAAGCGAGCTCATCGCTGCGGAATGGACCGGAGTGGAGTAGACGCCCCATGGCGACCATGGGCCACAGAGATGCCACCAACTGTGCTGGCTGTCGCTGCTCGCAGAATGATGGGACACATAAAAATGTGCTTTCAATGTCAATTAAAATAAATTTTCCTCACTGAAAGTTGCCCGCAAGTTCGATATGCCACTTGAATCAAAATGAAAATAAACATGTTGCATGCCTTCTTACTTCGTTTGCCGTCTTCGTTTTCTGTTCGTTTTTGCTTTCCAAGTTAAGACACTTTTCGACTTTAATGATGAGACTCTCTGGCAAATTGATGAATGTGCGCACCTTTTGACTTGCCGGCCAAAAGTTCATTTATTTTATTTGTGAGATAAACGAGAAATGAATGCTGCTACACTGAGCAAAAAGAATGTAGGTAGTTGAAGTTTGATTTATTTTAAAAATATTTTAAATGTTATTCCCTTGGCACATATTTAGATAACCTTTAATTTCGCGATCTCAATTCCTAATAAAGTATTTTTTCTTACAGTGTATGAGACTACTATCTATGATAAGAGCTGAAGAGCTGCCATTCTGATCACTTGACACATATTTCTAGAGGTATTTTCTTAATTTAATAATAAAGCTTTGCTATTTTTTGAAGTGTATTCTACTCACCAATATCGAAAGCCGCAATTGCTGGCGTATTGAGCATTAAACAGCCGCTGGCAATGATCAATGCCAAGAGGCTAAGGTTCCAGTTGCCGTTCCAGTTACTTGTCGGGCAGGTTAAATGCCGTCCTCGACTCTGGGATGAAGATGATGACGATGAGGATGATGATGAGCGGGGGTAGCTAGAGCGCGGGTTGGAGGTGGAAAGGCACTGGCGGGAGAACATTTTGTAGTTGGATTTTGTTGCTGTTGTTGTAGCTGTAGCTGATGATAATCTGTGCGTCATTTTGTTGTCGTTGTTGTTGTTGGCTGTGCAACTCTCCATGTGAGAATGTGGGGAGAAACTTGATTCCGTTTGAAATTGGCTTAGAAGTGAGATCTGCAAGAATAAAATGTCAATGTGAATTGATTAGTAAATGAAGTTAATAAGAAAAAGCTATGTGCCTCTCTTTGCGATTCGCATTGTATGCTTAAAGCTTTACATCAGTTGATCTGAGCTCAAAGCTCTTTTGTCTGTTGCCTGCTCAACGAATCCTTTTGCTACGACAAGCTTATTTAGTTGTGTGCGCCTCTCTATGCGCTTCACAAACATTGAACAGAGAGAGTGAAGCGCACTCTTCTATGCGCTTCTCATTGTGTGCTGCCTTCGCTTCTAATTAGTTTTGCTTAGGGTAGTCGCTGGGCTCACCCACATCGCAACTCATTAAAATTAAAAGACATCAAAAGAAATTTGCAAACTAAACACAAATAGCGGCAGCTGTAGGACGACGATGTAAGAGCCTAGAATGTCCTTTTTGTGCCTGCCGTTCATAGACGGGATGCTCCTAACCGGGCCCTGGCACGTTCACTCATCTGCTGCCGCCTTTTGTGCTACCTTTTGCCCTTTTTTCGCCGCACGCTTTGCATAAACTAAATTTTCTTGGCCGCCCGCCTTCCATAAACTGCCTTCCAGGCATGTCATAAACTGGGGCTGACTTGGATTTTCCTGCTCCTCCTCCCCCTTCGGCTGTGGGGTTGACCGTGCAGCTTCTGCTTTAAATTGCTACACCAGCTGACGTCTGACGGGTTTTCCTTATTTCTTTTTTTTTCTGTTTTCGGGTTCTATATGAAGCTTGCTGTTGTATATTGCTGTATAAGCCAGCGTTAAATTAAAGCGGAAACTGGCTTCTGCCTGGCCATTGGAAGATTTTGCAAGAGGTTAATGGAATGACAGTCGAGAAAGAGAGGAACGAAAAACCAGTGGCAAAGAGAGGAGAGGAGCAGGCAGACAACATGTTTGCTTTGGCCGCTTTCTATGTTCCACCATCCGAGTTTTGTGAGTCTGTCGCTGGCTTTTGCCACAGCAAAAATTGTTGCAAAATAATGTTAAATGAAAAGCACAGAGTCATCGAGTCAGCCACAAGAGTCGTTTGAGGACGAGAAGAGCTAGCTAGCGAGATGCTTTTGGTGTGGGCAAATGTAACAGACCACCTCATCCGCATTGTGCTCACGACTAGGCGATGCTTTGCCCCTCCTCATCCTCCTCCTCTGCGCTTCTTATTCACTCCATTGGTTCACATCCTCCGCGTCATCGTCACGCACATTCACTTTGCATTCATTCAAGTCGAAGTCGAAGTTGGAGTTGAAGTCGAAGCTGGAGTTGGAGTTGAAGTCAAAGTCGTAGACGTAGTCGAAGACAGCTGGCAACACATTTTGGCTTTTTTTTGGCATCAATTGCGGCTCAGATTCATTCACAGTTAAGCGCAAGATTGAGCAGAACATTTGGACAACCGAAGTGAAGTGAAGTGAAGAGTTAGTTAGACTCAAGTGACTGCTGACATCACTTGGCTGCCACACAAAGTCTCCCTCAGCAGCAGTTAATGATCTTTACAAGTTTGAGGAATAAAAAGGACACATTCCAGAGCTAACAAGCCTCAGCTTACCTGATGCTGCTGCTGATGTTTATCTAACAAATGTCCATACATGCTGCTGTTGCAACCTGAGAAACCCTATCGACCGCCTCCGCATGCATGCAAAAAAAAAAGGGAAACAAGAAATGGGCAACATCATGTGGCAATTTGTCACGCAAACGCAGCTGCAACGCCATCACCACCCCCAACTCTAGGACTCTCTTTGGTTTTTCCCTTGACTCGTGTCAATAACTCAGCGCCTAATTGCTCATCTTTCAACGTCGTTGCATCGAGCTCCACATGCGGCTGCCTTTGACGCTGACAACAAATTAGAAAAATTCTGTGGCAATGCCTGAGAAATAATGCTGGCTGTCATAGTTTCAACTACTCGTGCTTTATATACTCTCGTATGCACAGCGGCGATCTGAGATCTTGCGATCCTCCGCTTGCCACACAATGTAGGTTAAATTAATAGCGACACTCGAGGCAGCGCTTCGAGCGCGTGGCATGGCATCGCAAATGCCGCTGGTCAGGACTGTTCACTTGCTATGCACACCTGGCGGCGCTTTTTGCACTCGTACAGCAGCAGCGTGCCACATTTTGTGGCAAGTCGCCGCTGCAAACCAGCTTCGCTCTTGTTTGTTTTTTTTTCTTCTTTTTGCTTTTTTCGTTGCAAATATTTCATAAATTGAAATGTACAGTTAGTTAATTACACACTCAATTGCCGCTAAAAGTGGCAGCTTTTGCCGCAGAACCAGCCGAGAGACAATTTTCTGCTCGCTCCGACTGCATTTTTAATGGTTGTCATAAAAGATTTATCGCCTAATGGTCAAGCCAACTGCAGTCTCTGGCGGATAGAGGCGTTCTCCAGACTAATCACAGCCATTGCCAATGGTTGCTATTGTGATATAATCGCTGACGAAACTTCTTCCAAGTCAGTTGCAGGTGCTCGAGACAAAGGGTCATTAGCAAATAATTCAGGCGAATCAATATCATCATTATTTTTTTGGCAATACTTCAAGAAAAAGTCAAATGAAACTCTTTGTTTTAATTTATTTGTTTTCACTACTTCCTCGAAATGAAAACTTTTGCCTTTAATTGTCACCCATTCACATTTCTTTTGCTTTGCCTCTTTGCTGCGCTCTGAGAAAATAAACTATAGTTTTAAATTACGAGCAGTACTTTTTGTTTTGTCTCTTTTGCAGCATTGTTAGTCTTTGCTGAGGCCAAATGAACTCAGCAAAAGCATTGACAAGTTTCACCCAAAAAGTCTTAATTAGCTGCTCAACTTCTTTTATAAACATATAAACAATCTCCAATTTCATTGCATTATCTCTCTCTCTCTCTCAATGAGCTCAACTAGCCGGTCACAGGTCATCAATCAAAAGCATTTTCATTCTAAACTGTCAACACACACACACAACCAAGCAAACACACAGTGATTCACCTCGATTACTGGGAGTCGAAAAACTAAACAAATTGCGGACCCGCGTGCTGAAAATTTAAACATCAAACTGTGTTTTTGGCTGACTTCCTGATTAACTCGAAAATAAAAGAACTGAAAAATTCCCGCAACAAAAATACCAACAACCAAATTGATTAATTGATGAAGCTCAGCGCTTGCAGTGTTTTCATGGAAAAATCGAGAAAAATATATATAAAAAGTAGAACGAGCTGCCACACAAATACATCTATATATGCATATATATAGTATAGATGTATGTACAGTAGGCCACATGGCCCGACACAATTTGCATAAATCGAAACACAAAAAGCGAGTTGACTGCTGTTGCTGTTGCTGCTGCTGTGATGAAAATTGGGAGGCAAAAGATATTTATCTTGTGTGCTGCGTCGAGTGTTTGAATGAGTGTCAAATTAAATTGATCAATTAAGCAATTGACGTGCCGGCAGCAGCAGCAGTAGCAACGGCAGCAGCCAGAGATCTGATCCAAATGAAAAATGCAGCAAGTGCACAACGAATGCGACGAAGGGAAAAGACTTAATAGCGAGACAGAGAGACAGAGAGAGTCTTTTACGTACAACAAGTGACGCAAATTGTGGAGCAATATGGGGTTGAAATTGTAGGATTGAGATAGTATTTGAATTTAGTAGAGCACTCTAGCTAGCTAGTGACAATTTTCTGTCAATTCAGCGGCGCTAATCAAGCGAGCGAGTGTCGAGCATTTAAATACGCGCAGAGAGAGAGATAGGGAGAGAGAGAGGCATAGAAGCAAAGAGGGACAAATTGGCCAGCAGACTCTGTGGGGACTTAAAGCCAACATGCGGGTTTCAGACAGCGAACGTCATATATACGTATGTATATATAATCCATCAAGCATGCAGACAGTTGCAACGTTGCGTCGGAGACTCAACTCAACTGCGACTCAACTGGAGTCGACTCGAATTTCCCCCAGCTGTAATCAAATCAAATGACAACGCAGACAGCAAGGAAAATGCAGTAGCAACAACTTTGTTCAAGTCCAAAACGGAAGGCAACTGTCTAAGCTTCCACAACAACAACAACAACAAACAACAACATGCCACATGCAACTCTCACAGGAATACGTTGACGACTCGGAACAAGCGCGATTCCTGTGACTATTGTCACATTTGATGGCCAACACTTTTGATGATTTAATAATGGCTTTCCAACCAGCATAAGAGAGAGAGATAGAGAGAGAAGGGACAAATCCACAGCAAAGTCAGTAACAGCAACGGCAGACTAATGAAAGAGTGAAGTGTGCCTGACTGTCGACTGTCTTTATGTGTGCTCAAGTAGCCTGGCTTAAAGCCGTCTTAATGTCTGAGCAACACAAAAAAAACGAATAAGAAATAAAAAATAACTGAAAATTTGCATAGAGACAACAGTTGACAACTTTTTTTTTCATTGCTTTTTATTATTTGCAGCTAGAATGTATATCTATTATGGTGACAGGCTTGGCAGACAGACTGACTGTTGACTGTCTCTCGGCTGTCTGCTGCCACTTGAAATGGCAGGCAGGAAGCCTGCAGCTTAAAGGCACTTAAAGGACGGCGGGGGCCGTGAGTATTGATTTTCGACATGTTCCAAGTTCATTAAAGTCACATCAGTGACACGCCTCCCAACAAAAAATGCAAACAACAAATATACAAAATATCCTCTGCCCACATCTCGACCGCAAATAGACACGAGATGCGACAGCAGCAACAACAGCAACAAACAGCGCCCACAAATCAACGCCTAACCACAAAGCCAAAGGCGAGCAGCGGCGAGAACTGCCGAAAAAATAGAGAGAGAGAGACGACGACGCCATTTTGTCTGTCGCCCGGCCATTAAATATGCAAAAAGCAACATGCGAAAAAAAAGAGAAGTGAAGGCGAAAAAAAGTGTTGCATACTTTTAGTTGCTGCGTCAAACCGCAAAAAGGCAGCAGAGCAAAAAAGGCAGTAACACGAACACGAGCAGAGCAAAGTAGAGGCAGCAACAGCGACAGGAAGCCGGAAAAATAAATAAAAAGGCGAGACGAGACAACCTCCAACCTGGCCGTCGCCTCTCTCCTCTCCGCAGCCTTGACTCAACTGCTTTCGCGAGCCATTCATTAGCATAGACATAGAGAGCAATATTGAATTTCTATGCCTGTTAGCTCGTTGTGTGAGTGTATGTGTGTGTGGGTGTGTGTTTGTGAGGTCACAAGGTTGCGCAAAAAATGTTTCACGCTTTGGCAAAGTTGTGTTGAGTGCGCTGCAAATCACAGGCTGGGCAGTGAAGCGTGAAGCAAAGGCCCAAAAGGATGAGAGCTCAAGCAGCGCCTGGGGATCAAATTAGTCGAGTTTTTCTTTCGTTGCGTTTGGCATAAGGAATCCAGCGAAATATTCCAGACTGTGTGCCCACGATAAGTGGCAAGTAAAGTGTTTAAAAAGGGTTCTTCCCAGAGTTCCATGTGCAGTCGCGTCACATGTCATCGGGAGGAAGAAAAACAGGAAACGCGAGGCTATTGACAGCAGTTATAAAAGGAAAATGCCAAAAAGAGGGAGCGAGAAAGTATGCTTCGGCAACTGATAATGGTTTGATGCTGGAAAAAAGGGAACCTCATCGGAAGGTTGAATAACATGCAAAAGAGTATAATTCAGCATGTGGGGGTGGGGATTGGGATTGGGGGCTTAAGGTAGCATCCCTCAACGGCTTGTTAAAACGAAGCTGGTAAGCCCTTTGGGGCATTCACTTGTCTGTCAATTGAGTAGGCAGCTCAACAGCCACCCGGATCCATCAGACACACCACACACACACACACAACATACATTCACATCCTGTGGATTCCGCTTTGTCTGCGGTTTGTCAGCAGCTTCGACATCAACATCGACATCGTCATCGTCATCAACGTTGACGTCGCGTGTGGGCCACTGTCGGAATTTTTATGAATTATAAGCGAAGCTGCTGAAAAATATATATTCAAAAAAAAAAAAAAAAAGAAGTATTTTTGAGGATGACAACAACGACGGCAGCAGCAATAGCAACAGCAACAGCTACAGAGCTGACATTGACAATGAGGCAGTTGTAAGTGGCTGGCAGGCGAGCGCAACAACAAAGCGCTGATTGACAGGAAGGCACACAAAAGCGGGCCACGAATGACGAGACAAAATGCCAGCACACACTGCAGTGTAGAGTACAGAGAAGCCTCAGCAGAAGCTCAGACAGGGAGACGGACTCAATCGTTAGGCCGAGCAACGGAGCGTGGCCAGGACATGTGGGCTCAGACAACGCCCAACGATGATACGACGATGATGATGATGATGAGCACACGACGTTGAAGCTCTACACTCTGCATATCGATTTTCATATGGTAGTACCATCGATGAAAAGGGAAGAAAGGGGTACTCGAAAATTGCAGCTGCGGCTCAGCGGGCTCTTCTTCTTGCATTCATTGTTTTCACATGTTTTTTTTAATGATCCCCCGCATCCGCATAACCGTTAGCCAGACAAATTAGCAACGCTTGATTAATTTTTATGACACGCTCAGTAACTGAAAGACACAACACAATGTTGCAGGTGAGAGATACAAACACAAACACAAACACACCAATACATCCTAATGCACACATAGATTATGCTCTCGCATGTATGGCATAATGACCCAACATTTGTCTAATGATGTGCAATTAGGCAAATGGTTAATAATCATAGGCTTGCTATTGTTATTGTTGATGTTGAAGTTGATGTCGATGTCGATGTTGTTGCTGCAGTTGCAACTAAAGTTTGTTTTATTCTTTTATTTCACTTTTTTGGTTTGTTAACTGCACGTGCACGCCTTCGCGGGGGCGTGGCAGCGGCTTCGACCATTTGATTATAGAAATCATGTACTAGACAATTGTGACACAGTTGCCCATATGGACTCCCTCTCTCACTTGGTTGGTTGCCCCTTCTCTTCGCTTAAGCAGCCGGAAAGGCGGCATGTTGAAAACTTTTGTTTGCCCGCTTTTGCTGTTGGCCCGTTGTGGGTTTTGTGGTCATAAAATTTAACGCTTGTTTGGGCTGCTGCTGCTGCCGCTGCTGCTGTTTCTGCTGTTTTGCAGGAAGCCTTTATTAGCTGATTGTTTTTATAAGGTAATGGGCATTAAATGACTACTTTGTTGCGGTACCGTAATGCAGTTGAAACAAAACAACCCACAAAAAAAAAACTCCCTGAGGTCTGCCAGTAATTGCCAAAGCTTTTCATATTCAGACGAAACGATCTCGAAGGAAAAAAGTCACAAAATGTTATAAAAACAATGCTAACAGTCGAGTGAGTTTAGGACTTCAACAGTTGAAAACACTGCTGACATATTATTTATTTTTGGGAGTTAATTTAATATTAAAGATTATATTGTCTGACTTTTCTCCTAAATACTAAAGTCAACAAAACATACATTTCATTCAAATTTATGTTTAAAGTACTCAATGAATTTGAAGTGATTTTCTTTGTTGTTTTAAATGATCACAAAAATAGATATTGTAGAATATTCAGATTAAAATTTGAGAATGTAGAATTCCATTCTACATTAATATCTTAACAAAATAATCTAGCTTAAATAAATAACTTTCTTAAATTTGTTATTTATATTTATTTAATATTCAAAATGAAAATTGTTTGATTTGTTTACTTTATTTGTAGAACTCTCAAATAATTGCAATTGAATTGCAAAAACGCATAATGTTAATAGACCGATTTTTCTAGATTTCTTAAATATTTCTTTACATAACGAAACTTTTAATTTAATACAAAACTAGTAATGATGTAAGTGAATCCTCTAACAAAAAATAAAGTGTTTTTGTTCGAAATAAAAAATATTTTTGAGTGTACGTAAAATATTTGTAACTTGCTAACCTTTAACTTTTAATTTACTCTCAACTTCTACATTACACTTTTTCATAAATATTCATTATTAATTTAAAGTCGAAAAAACGGAAAATTTCATCGTAATTCTTGTGAAGTGAAATACATTTAACCCTCTAGAGCTATCCGAGATACAATGTTCACTCCAACAGTGGGCGCTACAACAGTTGGCACTTAACCCTCGGCACATCACTCCCTTTAATTACGCAAACATTTTGCCCATTTTGTTTAAGGAGGGGAGGAGGGGGCAACCCTCGATGAAAGTCATCACGTTGTCGGCAAATGACAAGTTCCAGTTGAAACATTTTTGACACCTGGCGTGTGGCCCATTTGATACACTTGGGAATGCATTTGCATAGGCTTAGTAGAAATATTCCCTGAACGGGGAAACTAACTGGACAGCCCCGACTCGGTATCTATATAGTTTTGGGTTAAATGAAACAAGTTTTGGACAAATGTGTGTGTTGAGTGTGTGTGAGAAATTACATTGCATGTATGACAAAACTTTTTCAAAAAGCATTCATCGAGCTGATAGCAGCAAAACAGGAAAGGAGATGGAGGAGAAGGTTCAGTGGGTGTGCTATATGGGCACAGCATTGATTAATGAGCCGAGGAGTCGCAACTCGTACTCCAAATATGCATTTGCCAACTTAGAACATAATTACCAAACCAAATTTCTCGGCTTGATGCCGAGCACTATTCCCGCATTTTGATGGATTTGTGGGTTGGGCTTTTAGCGACCCTGAAGGCGCAATTATTGCATTGAACTCAATGCAGAAGGCGGCGCTAATGACGTTTTATTGTTTTGTGATGCGTAAAATGCTGTTGTTGTCATCGTCGATGGTCTGGCTAATTTTTTGAGGCAGCGACTTGCTTGAATGCCTCTTACAAATCGAGTGAGTCTTCTGTTCTGTTTACACACACGACAAGAAGACGAAGACAAAGGCAGAGGCAGAGTCAGAGAATGCGGGAAGCAAAGGCATTCAGTAAAGTTGATGACGAGCGGCGATTCATTTCCGGCCGTTCGTCTCATCACATCACATCACATCGCATTCTAAATACAAATTTAATATGCCTTATATGCTTTTTCATAACACAACTAAGTGGCATGCCCCATGCTACGTGTGTGTCCCCTGTGCTCCTGTTCTCGGACTCCGACTCCGTCTTCGAGTCGGTCTCTTTCTCATTCTCATTTTGATTCTCGGGGAATGGTCGCAAATTTGCGCAGTGAACTGTAACCGAAAGTTAATTAGCTCAACGGAATCGTCGTCCCAATTGCACTCCCATTCCCAAGTCCGAGTCCGATTCCCAGTCTCATCTAGGGGACCATGTGACGAATTCAGTGTCTTTTCAAAGGCCATTCGCATTTACATGCATGCGAGTGCGAGTGTGTATCAGCAAACATTGATGAACCATATTATAAGGGTCGACGGCTTGTTGCTTTGATAGGCAAAGAGCATAAGAACAACAAAAAGGAAACTACACAAGAAAACGAAAAAGGAAATCATAATGTGAGAATCAAAAGGGTTTGACTTTGCTGAGAACTTGAAGTGGAATTTGAAATTGTTGCACAGCGCTGAAGATTTAGATTAAAGACACACACAAGACACATGAAATTGAGAAATGATTGATTTAACAACTGGAATTAAATTAATCCGCTTTGTCAAGCAAACTCTGAGATTATAATGGAAGTAATGGAAGACAATGGAAGTAAGTCTATTTTAAGTTGATTGTAAATAATATTATTTAATAATAGATTTTGTATGCCTGTCTTTTTTTTAGGGATTTTCAAACTGCGTGGGGTGTGTTTTCTTTTTGTGTGTTGTATTTATTTTCTTGGCAGTTACATTGCATTCATTCTATTTTCTAAGCTACGCTGACAGCTTGAAATATTTGGGATACTTTAACAGCAACTTTTAACTAATTAAGCGCCCCACACGCCACACACAACAACAGCAACAACAACAACAATAGCACACAGCTGTGTGTGGAAAACTTGAAGTTGTTGCCTTTAAGCTGCCACCAACAGCAGCAGCAGAAACACATAACAAAAAAAATGTGGCACATTTAAAAAAAAGAAACACACACAACAAAAACTGTGGAAAGAACAAGAGCAAAGCTGGCGCCAAGTCATTACATGAAAAATTCTCAACAACATGCCAAGACATAACACACACAGATACACACAGACACACAGAGATACAGTGGCTACTTTTAAGAGCCGCAACACTTGAAAATATTTCACAAGTACATGAAGACGATGTCGACGTCGACGTCGACGCTGGCAGCGACAGCGACGTTGACCGCAAGACGAACACTTCAGAGGGAGGGAAAATAATTTTCCTTTACTGCACATTTTTACAAGTTAACACACAGCATAAAAACCAGGCAAACAATAAAAACGAGAATAAAACTAAAAAACCAAAAAAAAAAACAACACAGAAGACGCTGAAGAAGACGGAGGAGTGAGTGTGAGAATATATAAGGCGGAGAGGGTGGGCGTGGTTAGCCCGAAAATGTTTTCCTTATGCTACTGTATTCGGATGCCTTGGCCATGCACGACTGCCGCAGGGGCAATTTGTGTGTGTGCCCCACACAACAGCAAAACAGCAGAAATTGTGGCACCTGTGCCATGTATATATTTTTGTATAGCATAGTGCGATGTATCTGCCGCGCCGTGCATCTGTATCTGTATCTTTGTATCTTTTGCCGACGAGCCAAACAAATAAACTGCCGGCCAAGTTATGACAGTCAGCGGGCAACTGCCAACTGGCAACTGGCAGGAAACATTATTCTTAGTTAGATGCTAATTAATTAAAGTTGCAGAGACCGCAGACAAGCCCCAGGTCCAAGCCCTAGTCCATAGGCCATTCGTTGGCCAAACACACGTACGCTCATGTGGGTAGCCGACAATGTCGAGGCAACAATGCTGGAGATGACATTACTCTCTCTGTATTGTGTTGGTGGGAGGATGTGGAGTAACGGTTAAATGAGAAAACCCATGTGGCAAGGAGAGCGACAGCTAAGCATAGCAATGAGCATTATGTTCAACTTGATCTGATTACCAACTACCAAACACTATATGATAATACCCAAAAAATCATGATACAGTCAAGTGCTTAAAGTGAGGCATTCATCACTTCAAATGAAGTTGGAATTTCACAGCGCTTAAATATTTTATGTATGCACAATTAAATTGTACAATTTCACAAATTGTCTGCTAAAATACATTTTATTGCATTAAATTTGCAAGGCTCAAAATTAATTTATACTCATGGCAAATAAGATTGAAATATTAAAGCAATTTAAATACTTCAGAATTGCTAAAATTATTATCATATAAGAATAATAAATTTTCAATTCAATATCCAAATACAAAAAACCTATAACATTTTAAATAATATTATATATTTTATGGCAAAATCAACAAGCTCAAAATTAATTTGTATTCATAGCAAATAAGATTGATATATTAAAGTAATTTCAAGACTTGAGTATTGATAATATTATCAAAATTTAGGCACATTCCAAAATGAGTTAAAGAAATATAATGAATGAAATATTCAAATATAAATTAACTTTAACTAAATTTTTAATAATTTTATATTTTCATAGCAATGTAAAAAGGCTCAAAATAAATTTATATTCATGATACTAAAATAATCAAGTAATTTGCAGACTTGACTCACATAGTATCAACAATTAAACACATTCCATAAAAAGTAGAAGAAATAATTTTCACATAGACAATTTTCGAAAATTATGAATAAAATGTAAACTAAACAAAAGTCTAAGACAAATATTTATAAATGGCATTTTAATTATTTTTTTTTTTAAAAAACCAGCTTTGAGTCGTGAGTGATTAATTAGCATTTAAATGAATGAATCCATCAGCCAATTTAATGTAAATTCCACAAAAATAATCTAAGCTAAATACGCTTCAAGTTTTCTTCGGTGGAAAGAGAAACTGCTTTTATCAGAGTTGTCCAGCACAGAAATAACAAACATGATTAGACCAAGTTTGATCATAATGCTAATAAAGTGAATCGACCACAAGAAAAAGATGAAAACTTTTTCAAGATTATTATGATGATTGCGGCTGAATGGCGCCTCAGGCCAAAGCAAGGCGGCCCCCATCTTCAAGTGGATGCGATGCGGCTGGCAACTTGTTTACATAAATTTTAATTGCTGTAATTATGATTTTTACACGAAATTAATTATGCATGCACAGTGTCTGCAATGGCAATGGGATAAAGATTCGATTTAAAGATTCTGATGGAGATTGAAATGGAGACTGAGACGGAGACACGCAACTGCTTAATTTGCTTACTAAATACACTGCACAGTGGCCAACAAAAGATATTTACGAATGCGATCAAAGATGATAATTCCACTTAATTACCTGCGAGAATAACCAAGGAAATTATGAAACTGCAGCGATGTGTGAAGTTGCCAAAGAGATAGCGAACGTTGTTGCATTTCATCTCATCTCTTAGATAAAAATCGTGTAAATTGTTTGCCCCACTCAACAGAGAAAAAGAGGAGGAAAGATCTTTCACTAGATGATAAACATTTTGAGCGCAGACGAAAAAGAAACGCAGCCACGAAATTTATTTCTAGTTTTCTCGTTTGCTGTTGTTGTAGAAATTTTTATGGCCCGCTTTTGTATATATCCATAAGATATAGCAGGTTATTTTGATTAGCTCGGCATGTTGACAGTTTGACTTTTCTTAATTTGTGTTTAATTAATGTTTACGGCGCACACTAAATTCCACAAACGCTGCCGAAGCAGCAGCTACATAAATTTATTCAAACATCTTTCAATTGTTCTCTTGTGTTGATTAATTGCTACTAGATCCGAGCTATAAAGAAACTCGTGTGTTTCACAATATTTATTGAAACAAAAGCAGACCACATTCAAAACATCTGTATCAACTTATCTTTTAATTGTTTAAACAAAACTCGTTTCGATCTATCTTCACTAATTGGCATGAAACCAAATAAAATACTCGTTTGCTCAAGTTTACGCATTTGTTTTGCCGCCCCATTATCGATTATTATTTCTGCAGTTGTTTATTTGGTTGGACATTTTTGTTTATTTGCCCTGAAACACAGTTCTGAACTGAACTGAAACTCTTTGGTGGCATACAATTTAATTGTTTTTACAGTTTTACGGCAAGTTGAATGAAATTGATATTTATCTTTTAAAACATCTACTTTGAGTTAAATTTGTTTCATTCTTAGGAGTTTATTCAAACATAAATAATTACTGCTTTAAATCGTTATTTATCGAAATATTTTATTGAATTAATTTGCAATTTATAACATTCACTTTTCCACTTTTCTATAATTCAATTAATTCATAACACAATTTCGTTCACTTACCTAATTTGAAAATATTTGTAGCATCAAATTTTTCAGTGATTTCAAAACGATTGTATCCTTAGGTCGAATGCATAAATCGCATTGTTTTTAAATATGTATTTATAGTGTATTTAAATAGGGGCTTCACACACACTTTTCCACACAAAACACTAATGCACAAATTCTCAAAACAATTTGAAATGCAAATTAAATGCAGTCGTAGCTTTGTTGCTTTATTTATTTTTATATTATTTTTGGGTTTCTTTTGGGTTTGCACTGTGTTGCACAGATGTGTTGTATCTTGTGGGTTGTTTTGATATGTTTAGCACTTGGGCCGAGATACTTTTGAACATTACATGCCGCACACTTTTTTCTCGCTGCTGCTATTGCTTTTGCTGTTGTTGGCGTTTATTTAATGGTTATTAATTTTGCCATGCATTGCTTGCGCCGGCAATTGCACAGTTGCCGCATTTTGCAGTCGCTAACTGTGAGATACTTTTCCGTTAACTGGCCGCAGTTGTATCAGTCCGTAATCAGTATCTTTTTCTTCACTCACGCGAAACTCGTAAACGCGAAACACCGAGAAACGCAAAACCGAAACCGAAACGAACAACTACACTAGAGTGCTGAGCGTTGTTGTTGCCGCCACGAGTGCTGGGATGAGACTGAAACTGAATGAGATTGCTGCCGCTGCTGCAACCACCATTGCCGCCGCCACCGTAGCGAGCGCGAGCCGAAAAAATTGTTGCAACAACGCAACGTTTTGCCACTGCCACCGCTTGTATTGCTTGCTGCTGCCGCTGCTACTGCTGTTGCTGTTGCTGCCACCGATGCTGCTGCTGTCTTTCGCTTGTTGTAACGCGCCGAACGAAGGTTGACGAGCGATTGAATTGAACGAACGTTGTAATGTTACTCTGGAGCCGCATAGCGCTCGGTCGTCCATGTAACCGAAACACAACGGCAACTGCTTTATGTGTGGAACTCAACCACAGGCTGTGAAGTCAGCGAGTGGATGACCAACGAAAGAGAAAGAGAGAGCGCAAGCGAAGAGCGTATCTTATAGTTCTTGTTTGTGGAAGCTATTTGTACTTCGATGATGAGGAGTTGTTTGTTGGTAAGAACTTAAGTTAGTTATGGTTTGAACAGCTTTAGCTTGTAATATATTTCCGCAAAATAAAAATAAATTATTTAAATAGTTAAAAAAAATATTTATATTTAGGTTTGTTGACAAACATTGTGATTAGTTTTTAATTTGATCAAATCATTATAGCCAGCTGAACGTATGACATGTTTTATAATATTATAATGTAACATAAAAATATTTTTTATTTTTTTCACACTTTATTAAAACAATATGAATATGTTAATTCAAAATTATTTGCAGAATAAGAATACATGCAATTTAAAGATATATTTTAATATAAATTAATCAAAGCAAACATATTATATATTTCGAAGCAAACAAAATATTAGGAATAATAACAAACTATTTTTATAATTTTCAATTACTTTATATCATTTTTAAAAAATAAATTCTACATTTACTTATTTTAAATACAATTTTAGGAAGAGCAGTTCACCTGTAGAACAAATCGATTTTAAAGGAAAAAATATATAAACTAGAAATATATATAATATTAATTTTTTTGCTAATAATTTTCAATTGTTTTATAAAATTTTCAAGAATTCATTTTTGCACTTATTTGCTGGTTTATTTACTTTGATTACAACTTCAAAAGAGCAGCTATTCACCTGCAAAACTATAAAAATCAACTGTTTGTTCTCTTTCACTTTTACTCTATCGCTCTCTTATGATTTTTTGTCGCTCTTTCGTGACAGCAAACAACGCTCCCTCACTGCCTCGCTCTTTATAATTTGTAGCAGAGTTTTCATTTCCATTTCGTTTCGCTTGCGGCACATTGTGGCATGCGAGTGGAACAAAACAAACAGCGCTTCTATCTGTTGATTTCTCTACAGCTATCCAAGAGATACACTTTGTATCTTTGCCATGTCCAGGGTTAAAATATTGTATTTGCTACATAACATTCTTATAGATTTATGAAATGGTCAACATTTCATGTAATGAGTGTGTGTGTGGAACGCCTGCTGTTATCAGCTATCAGTGGCAGTGGCAAGTATCGTTTGACTGATGAATTCTCCAATAATTGCCGAGCGCATTAATCAAGATATTCACACGCGCGAGATACATGCTGCTGATACAGATACAAAATGCGTAACGCGCAACACACAGCAACAGCAACGTTGCAACTTGTCATAATGAGGCATTATGATGCAGCTTAGCGCCGCCGAGATTTGCCGCCAACTCGAGAGAAGCAGCAGCAGCAGAACAACAGAGCAGCGTGCGATCTCGCCATGATTTATGACACTCTGCAGTTTTGCTGTGTGTTGCTCAGATACAAACGCTCAGATACGCGAACGAGCGAGCTGGCGAGCAAGTCTTAGACCACAGTCGACAGCTATGTGTAGGGGACCTAAAGGGGCACTTGTTGTAGATGGTATCTTGGCCCGCTTTATGGTCGCAGTTTGATTGATTGGTACGCACAACATAACACACAACATTCGAGAAGGTTGTTTGCCTTTGGCTATGGGTTTGGTTTATGATGTCGCCGGGTTGCAAGTCAACAGTTTTTACTTTCGAATAATTCGACTTGGTGACACACTTTGCGACTGCAACACAATACCCAAATGCTCAAAATGTCACAGATCAACAAACTAGATTACATTCGATCCGATCAGGTACAATTCGAGTAGGGATAATCTAGCTTAGCTGACGTACTTATGCACAATGTTCATTCTTTCAAGTCTTTGCTTAATTATTTGAAAAAAGAAAACAGAAAAATGCATTTAAAACTAAAGTTAAGTGTACTGAATTAATACAATTTTCCTTATTATTTGTAAAAGATTACAAGCACAAAAATCAAGAACGAAGCCGAATAAAAAGAAAACAAGTTTTGAACCCTAAGTAAATATAATTATGTGATATCAAGATAGTTACATATTTATTATTTTATTCGGACTTCACAGCTCATTTAAACACCTTTCAATTTCAAATGCTTTTTGAACTTCAAGGAAAATATTTTCTGTTTCTATTTATACTTCAGTTTTTACTGTAGTATATATTTAAATTTCATTTTACTTGTTATTGATTTTGAAATTGACAATTTTAACGAAAATATTTTTTCTATTTATACTTTACTTTATACTGCACTTTTATTTGAATTGTATTTGTTTTCGGTTTTTTGACAATTTTGTCATTTTTTACAAAACATATTTTTGACAAAGACAAGTTTGTCAGATTTTTGTAGAAATTCCATTTTTGTCTTGTTGACAAATTTGTCAATTTGACACTATCGATTTTGGGAATTTTTAGATTTGACAGTTTCGATTTTGATCAGGTTGTCAATGTTAAGCATTTTTTAGGTTTTAACAACTTTTCAACTTTACTATTTTTAAATGCGATTCAACTTCATTTTTGTTGCAATATTTTTATTGTTTATTTTATTTTTATTTTAAAATGTTTTTATTTGCAAAATATTCTTGCAATTAGACGATTAGCTAATTTATTTATTCAAGACTTAAGACAGCAAAAGATTTATTATTATTAGTTGCCCTTTTGCTACCATCTAATACTTCATGTCTTATCACATGTTTGCCTCTTAATGTGTATCTAGATCTGTTCACTGATTAAGCAAACCCCAAGTAAACTATAATTGTTGTACTGACTGCGACAACTTGAACGAATAACATTGTGTGTGTCTCTGACAAGCGAGTAAACAGCAAATGACAGCGAAAATATATGAAAAATTCAACATGAATGAGCTAATCGCTGATCGTCGTTGGCAGAGTGATAAATTTATCGAATAGTGTAAATATTCATTCATGATAACGCGCCAGTTGTCGTCGTCTGTTGTCGGAGCGGAGCGTTTTGTATATTTATCCTACGCGCTGATTGCATTTTTGTGTAAATTTTTTTAAGCCTGGCATTGCCATAATAATCATTCCTTGAGGCTCCTCTTCCACTTCAGCCTCCTGAATGCGACGGTTCCTTCACTCATCGCTCACTGTTTGTTTGGGACTCTTGAAGAAAGACAAACAAAGCGACGACAGCGACGCATGCGCAACAGTTTTAGGCTGAGTTATTGAATGAACCAACTGAAGTTGAAGCTAAAGTTAAAGGTACTGCTCCGCTGCCTTCTCTTCTATTCCCTACAACATGTGTGTGTATTATTATTTTGCTTGTCTGTCATTCATTTTGAGCGCATTTGTTTGCCTCGCAACCAGCCAGACAGTTGCCAGTTACCAGTTACCAGTTACCAGTTGGCCCTTGGCTTGTTTGCATAAATGATAAATTGCTAATTGATAAATTTGTTATGGTATTCTTTTTTTTTTCTTGCTTGCTGCAGACATTTGCCATTTCCTGGACTTTGACGCAACTGACCAACAGTTGCTGAAGTCTCTTCTCAAACCTGATACACTTAAAGTATCTTTATATCTTTGTATCTTTCCTTGAGCCTCTGCTTCTCTGCTTCTGCGACTCATAAATTCATTTTAACGCGTGCCAGTTACAAAGTTTTGCGACCGCACTTCAGAAACTTGCACTAGCTTCCCTCCATTCCACTTCTCTCCACTCTACTCCACTGTTCTCTTCCACTTCTCCTCTTCCGTTTACGTCAAATCAATTGCCGGCCCCAGTCGGACTTCTCGATATGCGAATCACGTACGCGTATATCAATTGTTGCTGCTGCCAGCTCTAGGCAAATGATGAGCCAACTTGGCTAACTGTCTGTCCAACCATCTCCCTTGTCTGTCCCTATCACTGTCGCTGTCGCTGCCTCTGTCGCTGTCTCTCTCTCTGGCTGCCTATCTGACAGACTGCCTGAACGATTGACGGGTTGCCAGCTCCCTCTGTCTCTATAAACTACACATACATACCGACACACACATACTTATAATATCGATTCTTTATGCATATCTGTTAATGCTCATTTACTTTGTTGCCTCAATTCGTTCTTGAACTAAAAACTGTCGATTCAGCTATTGGGGGGAAACATGCTTGACTTGAAGAACGAACTCTGATTTATCACTAAATATAGGTTCGATAACCAAACTTTACTTCTAAACTTATAAATAAATACATATTATTATTGCAACTCTTTTTCTCTTATTCAGGTTGTAATCATTTTTTGTTTTGAATAATCTGGTTTAAAATTAAGACTTGTAAGAAAAAAGAAAATGATGAATGGATTATAAGAGTTTTATGTAAGTGGTAATATGCCAAACACATTCAATAAATTTATATATCAGGATAATTCAGTAAAATAACGGTTTAAATTATATTTGAAATTGGTAATATAGCTTATAAATAAGTAAGAAAGCTACAGTCGATTGTGCTAGACTGTGAAATACCCGCTACCAAATTTCAAAAACAGCAAAAAATATAAATTACTAAATGCTGTAATTGGTATATTGATATAATAATAAACTCAAAATATACATATAAAATATACATACCAGATTTTGTTTTTAAAAACTGCTAGCAAAGTGAAGAATAATATACAGAGCAGAAAAATTTACATTTTCTATTGAAAATGTTAATTTTCAATTAACGACTCTGCAAAATATTCAACATTTTTAAATCTTTCTTTTTATCACAGAGGATCTCTCGGCTTTTATAATTATATTTCTTCGTTCTTGTGGCAGTCTAATCTAAATTATAATTTTAACGCAGTAATCTCTTTGCTTTTAACCCATTTTCCACATTTTTCAGCATGGATTTTCATATCTTTGGCATTTTTGAAAAGTGCCAATGGAATAATAGTGCAACTCAATCAATCTTCACTTTCGACTAAAAAAAAAAAAACATTTGACCGCAATGCTTAGAAGACAAACTGAAAATCGAAACCCCATCGATGGCTATGTAAAAGAGTTGAAAGCTGTTCAACAGATTTTTAACACAATTTTGAGGGCTCATCAATGGAAGAGGAAAACTGAAAAGGAGAGCCACTCCCTCCCTTCCTCTATATGTGGAGCATTTGTATCAGCTGATAATCCCTCAAGCGCATCAACAGAGCAACTGCAATATTTTGCAGCAAAGTAACTCGAAATGTTGTTCACTTTTTTTTTTTGTGTTGCTCTCTATCAGGATTTGGGGCAGCAGCAGCAGAGAGATGATGATGATGATGGGAGGTTGGTTTTTGGCTTGGTCTAACTAAGCTCGTTGATGTGTTAATTGACCAAAATTTCGTATACACTCGCTGGATGCAGACAGAGACTAACCCGCACACACACACACACACACATAGAGAGCTCACATAGGGGCAGACAGATTGTCAGACACAGAGATACAGATACTCGAACATGGATACAGATACATGAGAGAGAACGAGAGCTGTAAAACTGAAACAGCAGTTTTTGTAGCTGGCTCTCTGCTTGGATCGGCTCGCTTGTCGATATTAAATCCCAGCAAAACTTAATTAGAAATTCCATTTTTGGCTTTGGGGCGCATTACACGTGACGCGTTACCAATTATCGACTCGAGAACTGTTGCATGCTCTGCTTGCTCCTGTTGCTGTTGCTGTTACTTGCTGCAACACACACGCCAATTAAAAATGCCTTTTGATGATGACACAGGCAGAAACAAAAAAGAAAAACAAAAACCATAAAAATAGCAGCTTGCAACAAGAGTTGGAGTTTGTGTGAGAGTTGCTACAACATTTACCTGGCCTTAACGGACTAAACTGACTAACGGGAAATGGTCTAACGGCAACGCCGCACGACTGCACGTAACTGCAGCGGAAATGCGTTTGCAAAATGGCGCCGACGTGCGTGCTAATGAACGCTCAGCAAGTCCAACAAACAGCAAAATGAAAGACTGTCTGCTATTCAGTTTTAAGGGAAGGGTTTAGGTGATGATGGTTGATCCTTTCATGGGCACGCCATCAATGTTAATTCGCCAAAAGCAGCTTGGCATTGTTGCAGTCTCTATTGAAAAATCACAGGCCTGAAATTGAACACATTTTGTCCATTTTGTGGTTTGTGCCACAGCAGCAGCAACATCTGAGCAGCAGCAACAGCAGCATCAGCAGCCATAACATTTGGGCGGCTTTTGTTTAGTATTCAAGGCAGCAAAATGTTAACGTCAAATGTAAAACGCAAACGCACTGCTAAATTTGCCAACACAGACCAGCCCAACGAATGGGGCACGATGCACGGGGGCAGAATAATCACAGTCAACTGTCAAAACTTCAGATGCATGAGCAGCATGATGAGCAGCAGCAGCAGCAACAACCACAGTGGAAAGGGAGTCGCAACTGACTCCACTCGATAAGAGCAAACAGCGTAACTAAGACGCTTCAATTGACAGTGATTAACGGCAATAAATAAATATAAATAGCACAACACAAGGCTGAAATGTTAAGCAGTGCTTAAATTAATAGAAATGTCATCAAAATCAAAGGAGTCTCAATAAGAAATTGATGGAAATGACGCTAAATTCATCAGATATAAATTGAATTTATTAGAGTTGACTTTGCTGTACAGTTTAATGAATTATGCTGTTCATTATTTAATTAATAATCAATCACGGCAATTGTTTTTGACAGCACACAACAAGTTATTAAATACACGCCTCTTTAATGCGTTAAGCATTATTTAATTAATCTCCTCGTTCGATTATGAATATTAAATACATGTAGTTTATGCATTTTAATACCAAAATTAATGCGATTTAGAAAAAATCTATACTTTTATTGTGTTTTATTTCTGCAATTTATCGTTAATCTGCTAAAGGACAAATTATTTAATAAATAATACCAATAATAATAATATTTAATGTAGAAAATTATGAACAGAGTAAAATACTGAAGCAGCTACAATCTTAAATACTATACATATAACGAAAGTTTTTACTTTTATCGAAAGCTTTATTTAGTATAGAGATATATTACATTCAAAATATACTATCGTTTACAAAATAATCCAGATTGTCTGTCAAAAGCAGCTAAGACCCGTCAGCAGCAGCCACTTTTTAAATCCATATAAAACTATTTCTTGAATAATTTATCTGTTAACGCTGATCAATAATATATGTATGTATATACTTTTATGAGCCAACAGTAACATATGACTTAACTTAATAGCATTCTAAATACATTGGCTTGATTGTAAATATAATAAAATACAAAATACAATAACTAAAATGACAGTGTAATTCAATTAAATTGTACATGGATTGTATATATTAAAAATATATACATTAAAAATACTAATCCTAAGAGATATATCATAAATAAATTTAGCTTTCTGAGCATATGTATGTAAATGAAATAAAAATTAAAAAATGTGTGTAATACAACTATCAATATAAAAACCCCTTAAATGCAAAAAATGCTGTAAATGCCACCTTAAGAATTTTTGATATCTTATGCGGTATTATTACAGCATAAATCATTATGCGTGTGATAAAACAGAGAACAACGAGCACATGTTGCCCAGTTTTAGAGCTTGGTCTGATCACTTGAGTTGTGTGACGACTTCCGTTTGGGGATCCGGCTTCGGTGTCTTTTCGTGTCGTGTCGTTTATGACGGCGACGTTTGGTGTTTCTCTTAAAAAGCGAGAGAATTTCAAAATTTAAATATTATTACAGTAAAACTTGTAATGTAACGACTTGGCCGACACCTCAGTGCAACAACGTCGCTCCAAATGGTTGCCAGCTGTCGTAAAAAGCTGTGCTCGTGGAGGTTGGGGAAGTTGGGGGAAAAGAGGAACTCCCTCTCGATTACATTAATGCTTATTTTTGCAATTAAATAAAAATATCGTAAAACGGCTCACGGTTTTTACGAGTTGGCGAGTCGCGTTTTGTGCTCTTAACCCTTCTTCGATAGGTGTCAGAAATGTGCGTCGCAAGTGCCTAATTAGAAATTCATAAAAAACAGAATCTGAGTGAAACGGAACAAAAAACGTGACGCTGTAAAAATCTCGTAAAATTATTGAAAAATCCTCAAAGCTGACAGCAATTATATGTTTTAATGTTCGATACTCTATTGTTAAGTTAAACATTCCAAAACTAGTGTTTTAAAATTGCAAATTTGTTTATAGTTTGCACAGATCTTAAGAATGCACATCCCTGGTTCTTACAACTTGATTGTCAATCAATCAGAATGTCAATCAAGTAAGCACAAAGAGCTTTGCATACCAATTGCATTTCAATATAGAGTATCTTCTGGTCGAACATTCCACGCTCGTCACTCGTTTTATGATTATTATTATTATGGTATTTGCTGCGACTATTCTAAACTTTAAGGCATGGGGTCTATTGCACAATGGGTCATAAATTTAATACACAAATTGTCACTGCACGTTTCGATAATAAGCAGAGAACTGTATAAAATTGTTACGCAGGATGTCGAAATGGCAACGTAACGAGTGTCGTGGCGATGTCTTCAAGTGGCTCGCTAACAAAGAGCAGCGAATGAGAAATGAGGAATGAGGAAAGACGTAGGTCGGCTTTTAGTTAATTTTGTTTTGTTTATATTGGGACGAATGTCTTTCGATAAACAACAACAAATTGTTTTCATTTGCTGTTATTTTTGTATAATTTTTCAATTGAAGTCACTTTTGTTTATGACTTGCTTGGGTCTTTTCTTTCTTCAATTCTAAATGTAGTTGTTGTAGCTGTTGTTGCATGCCGCGTGAGGTCAGTTTCTGGGAATTGTCAAATAGCAAGTAAGTGTGCGGTTGTATGTATGTCTGGGAGTCTAAGGAGAACTAGGAAGTCGCCAGCGAAAGTTGTTTGGAATATCAGCACAAAACTTTGAGTGAGTTCTGAAATAAACAACTTCGACAGCAATGTCTGCGCAGGCACATCTTTGCTATCATACGTTTGAATAAATGAATGAATTTGAATATGAATTTTTATGAACTCATGAATGTTTGGCCCAAGTTGAACAAGGCACATAAGTTAGCTATAGCAAAAACCTAGACACTGATCTCCTGTTATGCTTAACCCAAATACTAATGTTCACTAGAAAGACATCTCTATGTATAAGACTGCACGTTTTTAATTTAACAGTTTAAGAAATTTATTATTATTATTATTATTATTATTATTATTATTATTATTATTATTATTATTATTATTATTATTATTATTATTATTATTATTATTATTATTATTATTATTATTATTATTATTATTATTATTATTATTATTATTATTATTATTATTATTATTATTATTATTATTATTATTATTATTATTATTATAAATACCAAACCCGTGGGGTCTCGGCTACAAAATCGTAACGCGCAAGCTAGGAGCGCAAAGGCCGACTCCGGAGCTCAACGAAAACGTCATGGCCAATATAGTCAACACGCTCTTCCCACAGCACGATCGACGCACCGACCCAGAGATGCCCGCCCTCGAAGAGCCTCCTTTCTTTACAGAGGATGAACTCAGATCGGCAGCAACATCTTTAAAAAACAACAAGGCACCCGGACCCGATGGGATTCCATCCGAAGCACTAAAAGCCATAGCAGACGCACGCCCGAAAATCCTGCTAAACATGTATAATGCTTGCTTGATGGAAGGAATTTTTCCAGAGGTGTGGAAGCGACAGCACCTAATGCTAATAGATAAAGGGAAAGGAGACCCAGCTACCCCAAGTGCATATCGACCGCTATGCATGCTCGACACAGCGGGGAAACTGCTAGAAAGGTTATTAAAACCTCGGCTATCTACAGCCATAGAAATGGCAGGTGGCCTATCAAATAGACAGCATGGCTTTCGACCAGGTAGATCGACAGCTGGAGCACTGCAGTGCGTCATAGAAGCGGTAAGCGATGCACAGAGAGGAAATGCCTACTCCAAAAAAATAGTGCTCCTGGCCGCCCTTGACGTTAGAAACGCCTTCAACAGTCTGCGATGGACTGACGTCATCGACGCGCTAGAAAATCGCTTCGGAACACCAGCCTACCTGATGCGCATGGTCCGCAGCTACCTAAGCAACCGAGAGCTGATATACCAGACGCAAAGTGGGACCAGGCGAAAGACCGTCACTTCGGGTGCAGCACAGGGCTCTATCCTCGGCCCGGACCTGTGGAACGCTAGCTATGACAGCATCTTCTCAATAGAAATGCCAGACGACTGCAACCTGGTCGGGTTCGCTGACGACATCGCCGCCATCATTAAGGCACGTAACATGTCGGAAGCGCAGCGGAAGCTAAACCAAGTCATGATGCGAGCAATGGCTTGGTTTGAAACCCATGGTCTAAAGCTCGCCACAGAGAAGACTGAACTAATAATTTTAACAAAACGGCACATCCCTCTCGAAGTGAACATGCACGTGAGCGACGACATAATAAAAACGAAACTATCACTAAACTACTTAGGCATCCGTATCGACCCCAGAATGACTTTCTGGACCCAAATACACCATACAGTGGAAAAAGCGTCAAGGGCAGTGGCATCACTCAGTAAGCTGATGGCAAACGTTGGTGGCCCAACTGAGGGTAAGCGTAAACTGTTGATGTCAACAGTAAACTCAATACTGCTTTACGGCTCTGAAGCATGGGCAGACACCCTGACCATAACACAAAAATGCAAAACACTGTTGGCCGTTCAGAGGACGGCGGCACTTAGAGTAACGTCCGCATACCGGACAGTGTCGACAGCAGCAGTCTTGGTGATTAGCAGCGAAATCCCCATAGATCTGAAGGCCAGAGAGCGACGGCGCACCTGGCTAAAGCGCCAAAATAACCAAGAATCTGACACCGACCCCAGAGAGGAAACTATGCAACAGTGGCAAGATCGCTGGACAAACGACGAAACCGGTAGGTGGACTGCCAAACAAAAACCTGACGTAAAAATATGGAGCAACCGAGATTTCGGTGAAGTAAACTACTATTTGACACAGCTGCTTTCTGGGCACGGATACTTCGGAAAGTACCTGCACCAAAGAGGACTACGCCAACAGCCAAGCTGCGTGTATGGCGATGCCGATATAGATGACGCAGAGCATACTTTTTTCTCATGCACTCAGTGGCAAACAGAAAGAGAGCTACTTGAATCGCAGATCGATGGAATCTGGAGACCTCAAAACGTTGCCAATCTGCTCGTAAGTAACGAGCAAAACTGGAAATTAATAACGAGACACGTCGAGAGAATCCTCCGACGCAAAAAGAGGCGCCTGGACGCAGGCGAAACGATGAGCTAAAAAACACCAGAGCGCCCAGCCTGAAGTTATGCGCATTCAATGCGGTTCCGGGCTGGGAAATTCCGCCCTGAAACAGCGAAAGGGGAGTTTTTAGCGGGTCAGCATGCATATGCGATCCCCGCACAGCCATAGTTTGAGACGTCGCTATGGTGGTGTGTAGACATTTTCTTCCCTACCTCAAAAAAAAAAAAAAAAATTATTATTATTATTATTATTATTATTATTATTATTATTATTATTATTATTATTATTATTATTATTATTATTTCTCTTGTACAAAGTCATAGAACTCATAGTTTTTTAATTACAAACTTTTAATAAACAAATCTAAATACAAATACATTTAAAATATAAATATATATAAACCAAGATACTCTACTTATAAAAATTTAAAAATATGATAACATAAATATTATTCATTTAACTATAAATGTACAATAGGAAATGTATACAAGCAAGCTCTATCAATACTACAAACTCTCAGAAGTTTAATTCATATTTTATTCCATTAAGTTACAAACTTCATGTAGTTGCCAATAAAAAAGAGCATTTGAACGTGTATGTTCCATTCTGTCCTTAATTAATTAACTAACTAACTGCACCCACTGACAGCCACAGAGGCAATGGAGCAAAGCGCCACACTCTGACAATGAGCTCTGGCGCCTAAAAGTCGACATTAAAATTTAATAGGGCAGCCGTGGGATTCTATTATTGGTGCAAAGAGAGAACGAGAGCGAAAATACACACACGGAATGAACGAAACGAAATCGAGGTAACCAGAGAATCCGAACAACACCGAAAAACAACAATGCAACCACAAAACATAATATGCAATATGTAAATGCGATGTGCGGCCATTTTCTCTTTGTAAACTAAACAAATTACAAACTAATTTTCAGACTCAAACACAATACCCCATAACAAAAAAATAACATGAAAATTAAAAACAAGCTTGTGAAATCATACTACAAAATATCCTACAGACTTTGGAAACCATAATACTTGTTGATCAACTTTAAACAAAAGAAAAGTAACATTTAGTTTGTCTTTATTCATTAGAAAATATAATTCCATATTATTTTTATGTTCACAGCATTTGTTATAGTCGCATGTCTAATGGGGATATGGGATAACATATAAAAACAACAAAAATATTTACTGATAGTTTAAATAAATATATAATTTATTTCAGGTGTTATTGCTTGAATCTTTTTAATATTTATTTCGAATATTTAATACGTGCTTGACATTCTATCAGTAATTTATTTTCTAGTGTACAAAATATCAGAAATGTATTATTAGAGGCATTTGTATGATAATTTTTAGAATAAGAACTTTAAGTAATTAAAGTGTAATTCGAAATACAAATTAAAATTACAATATATCCTATAGATATCATATACATATGTGATATATTTTAGCTATGTCATTAGAATCCAGAGTTTCAAATATTTTTTTGATTACTTACGTAATTTGTAATATGAAAATAATACAAACCATTTATAAAATAATGATTAAGAAAAACTATGACCACTTAGTATACCCCATATTAATTGTTCCTAGGTAAACAAAACCGAATAACGAAATGCAAATCCAACGATGTAGACGATCCCGAGGCCAAAGCGACCGCGTCAACACGCCAACAGCCGCAGTAACAACAATGCCCCGCCCCTCATAGTGTGACGCTTACACCTCTATGCCACCTAGTGGCAGAGGTAAAGGCAGAGGCAGCAGTTCCAGCTGCAGTTGCAGTTCATTTATTACATTCCATTTATGCAATTGCGCCAAAATCCATGTTTGCGGTTAATGGAAAAATTATTTATTTAAATAAATTTATTCGACACGGACAAAGTGCAAGGTGCGCGGCAATATGAGACAACAACACTATTCCCATGAGCATTTGTATGTGTGTCTATACATACATATGTATGTATATGTGTGTCTGTGAATGTGTTGCAAATTGCTGCTGACATCAGCGCCCACTAAATGTGGGAGTTAGTCTCCTCGGCAAAACCCATTTGTGGTCTGTTTGTGCCGCGCTTCAACTTTGCTAAGCTAGCAGGTTGCACTTAACACCTCCAGTTTAGTCATTCAATGTTATTGTATAGAGCTCAGAAACAATGTGAAATAAAGCATATTCGCTAAACAATTGTGCATGTTAGCGAGCAGTGAATCTTTTGTACTACAATTTAGAACAAAAATACTATAGAAACATTCATATTTAAAATCGATTTTATGTTACAGATGCACTGCACGTATAAGTGAACTGAATATAGGAATACTATTTTGCATACTTTCTATATCTTTAGTAAGCAGTTTACATTCCAAATAGAGACGTTCATAAGGAAAGAAAATAAATTATATGTATTTACAAAAAAAAAATTAAATATTTGTAATTATAAAAGGAGTTAAAATGATGTGGAAATAAATCAAGTTTTTGTGTTTAACTCTTTATATTATACTTAAGAAAGTTATCTATTTGGTAACGATACTACTAAAATTATTGTTAAAAACAAGTAAAAAAAACTACAGTGTGAGTATTAGCAATACAAATTAATGGACCGCAAAAATACAAAATATACCACAGACTATGTTTGGTATATTCATAGAGTATATGTTTGGTATATTCAAAATAATTTCTTAAAAAACTTCTACATTTTTTATCTGATCGGAATCAAATTTTCAGACATCATATCATAAACTATATGGTTTATAGTAATTATGGTATGTACCAAAATTACGCTGGTTAATCGACTTTTATCGATTTGTGTGGCCGCAAGTGGGCATGGTGAATATTTGAAACAAACTTGATCTGCATGCAAACATATCAAATGCTGTGGAAAAAAATATATCTCTATCTCTTATAGTTGCTGTGATGTATATACGGACTGACAGGCAGACAGACGAACTTAGCTATATCGTAGCGGCAGTTGACTCTGATCAAGAATATATATACTCCATATGGTTGAAGATGTCTGTAACATACATTTCCTGCATCCTATGGGCATCCCTATTTTTTATGGGAAGTTACAACTTTATTACCCTCTTTCCTTACAATATTTGAGTCATTAACAAATAAGCAATGCTCTTTAAGAATACATGGCACAATACAAATATTTCCTGTGATGGTTACAACAACTACACATCATCTTCAATGATGGGAAAACTTCAACTAGCTTTAACATAAATCAACTCACACATGCAAGCCTCTTTCGCTCAGCTCGAACAACAAGTAATGGAGGAAAAAGTAAAAGTAGAGGACCAGAGCTGGCTTTATTTCTTTCGCATCTCCTGTAATCTCTCTGTAATATCCAAGGCAACTTTTTACTAATTGCAAAACTTTTAAACATTTTTGTCCTATGCATAATTTGTCCACAATCTTCTTAGGGCCATTTAATCATTCCATCAAGCAAGCCAACCACAACAAAAATAACGACAACTACGAGAGGAAACAAACAAAAAAAAAAATGGCGGACGGGCAAAAAGCGTAGCATAATTTTGTGCGCATTAATAACGAAATGAAGTGAAATTAATTTGACAGCGTTGGCACAGCACAGAAAAGGCGACCTAAAACATAATGAAAACATATTATTTGACGTTAATTTTCGGCAGCGACAAGCATATTAAAAATATAAATAAGTAAATGCTAAATATGATGACAATAATCATTAGCATATGGACCCTGACAAGATTGTCTTCGCTCTTCGGCACCAGCAGCGGCTCATTACAAATTCCCACAATTATATGGGCGAGAATTTCTGTTTTTTTTTTTTTTTGGCGGGGGGAGAGGGAAGCAGCTGTTCTTCTAGGCTCGCGTTTACTGGCATCCTCAGTTGACCCATTAAAGGCGACGTTGTTGCAAATGAAGAGCTTAGTTTTAATTAAATGCTCAGCGTTGAGTAAGAACTGCGCGCAGATTTATTAGAAAGCGACGACGCTGTCTGAAAGACTCAAAAAAAAAAAAAAAAAAAAATAAAACAGACACCAGACAAACTCCCACCCAAGTTGAGCTGAGTCGTTGTCGTTGGCGTTGCCGTCGACGCCCCTTTGTCAATGTCAATTGTTGTGTTTGGCATCGTTATTCTTCATATGCAGACAGCAGCATTTTAATGAATTTGTTTTGCTCTTGCTTGAAATTATTTTCATTTTAAAGCGTTTTTCTTCTTTTGCGAATTATGAAAAATGGCCAGTTCGTTGGCATTGAGTTCTCTTGGTCAGCTGTCAAAATGATGGAATGGCGTGGGAAAAACAGAAATATTAATAATAATAATAATAATATCAGTATGTACTCAACATGTTGCTGGGAATAAAGCGACTGATAATTGTGTCAAATTTATGAAATTAATACTTGAACGTTCTCAGCATAATTAATGTGAATAATAATTCATAATTGTGAAGAACAGAATTGTCTGAGTTTTAAATATAGTTTGGGTAAAATAGTTTTTATTGCTACACCTTGAAGGTTCATTAACATTTAGCCCATTATTTGGGCAACTTTTACCCTCCCTTTACTGAGAATTTGTAACACTATTTTCTAACAAGTCAAATGTGCTCGACTGTGAGATACCCGCTACCCATTGTAAATAACTGCAAAGCAATGCGGTATTAAATTTAAAATATTTCAATTTAATACACCGCAAAATTTTTATAAAAATATACAAAAGGCAACCTGTGAAGAGCATATAATTTGATCTAAGATTTAAATAGTTTCTATTGCTTAGAACATTTAGTACATTTAACACATTCTCTTGCAAGAAATAATAATTCATATTGTAAGTTCAATCAAATTAGTGCTGAGCAAAGTTATTCAACCAGTTGCAAATTTAGTTTATAATCAAATTCCAACTGGACTTTAATTAATATTTCTACAGATTTTAGTGATTGCATTGAAATCTGATAGTTAGCCTCGAGGAAATGCAACTGCATGTTGCACGCTTTGGGGCAGATAAGGGAGGCAAGCAAGCTGTGGTAGAGATTGAATAACGCATTTTGCAGTACGTTCGTTTAACATTTGGAAGTGCTTCAGTGAAGCAGAAACAATTCGCCCGAATTCAAATTAGTCAAATATTAGAAACTTGCGTTCTACGATTCGTAGTCGTCGTTGTCGCATGTATCCGACTTTTCGAAAATGCAATCTCATGCAATCAGCCAACCGCAAAGCAACAGAAAAATGTGAGGCAACTTTAGCATGCCACACACACATCCACTCGGTGGAAAAGGGGCAGCGGGAAAGAGGTCAGACAACAAGTTGTAACTGTCAAAAATGCAGGTCCAACTCTTGGAATGCATTGACATACAAGTATTCATGCACTCGTCGGTTGTTGGCATTTACATTTGACATTTGCATAGCTCACTATGCATTTTTATTGGTTAACCTGGGCTCCCAGAACGAGAATGAGAATGAGAACGAGAAGCAGAACCCGAACTCGACTCGAATCATATATGAAAAGATTCCATTTAACAGCTTAAATTCTGTTGAGAGATTGCAACACAAATGTCAGTCAAATGTTTGCCACTCAGCCACAGAGCTGGGGCATGCCACTTTTTGGTCAGCTCTAATCTGTGATGTATAGTCAGTTAACTTGCAAATGCGAATGCGATTCCAAATACAAGTCTTGTCAGCATTTCGAATGAAATTAGTTTTGATTTTTGGACAGAACAGAACACAAAAAAAAAGTAGAAAAGGGAAAAGTGTTGCATACTTTGTTGCGGGTTTTCAGCTCACTTTGCGGCCTTTGTCATTTAGCATTGTAATTGAGAGCTGGCCTAATGATGCTGCTGCTGCTGATGCTGCTGCTCGAGAGTGAAAAAGCGGAGGTCATATACACTTCACAAATGTCAAGTTGAGTATGAAACTGGCTCTCGCTCTCGTTGTCGTTCTCATTCTCGCTCTCGACCCTCGTCTTTTTGCTGGCCATGGTCAAATGGCCCTTTTGGTACAGAGGCCCGCACACAAATACAGACGTTTTCCCATAAATATTTAAACTGAATGCGTTTTCATTCCGCACAACGGTGCAGACATTGCCAAATAAAACAAACTGCCAATGAAAATTTTCTCTCATTCGTCTGCGCGTGTCTCTTGTATGTGTGTGACATTGTGTGTGTGTGTGTGTGTAAAAGTGAAACAAAGCGACGGCCACCATTCGCCATTTTGTCGGCACACGTTGCGTATGAATAATTTATTTAATGAACTTGTAGCTAGCGACTGCTGCTGCTGCTGCTGTTGAATTGTGCTCGAATACTCGTATTCTCGATTACGAATACGAATACTCGACAATATCCACAACTTTGTTCGTTTGAGTATCTTTGGCAACGCTTCTGCTTCTGCTGCGGACACGTTATAAAGTACTTTTGTTTTCCTTTTGTTTCGGGGCGATTTGTTGCCGTCCAGCGTTTACGTTTCGATAGTTCTTTTCTCCTTATTCTTCTTTTTCTGACAGCCAAAACTGCAAATTTCGGTTTGCTAAAAGGCGAGGGTCGATCTCTCGCTTAATTAGATTTTCATTGATAACAAAGGTTAGATTGAAAGCAGAACAACTTGATTCAAATAATTATAACTTAAGCTTTACAATATTCAGCAATGATTGCGAAATATAGTAAATTGTACAATATTACACATACAATAATAAACTTAATTGAACTGACTTTTCATAATATAAACAAAATGTTTGGGCTTTTCGTGGCAAAAAATCAAAAATTGATATTTCAGTGAACACTCAAAACCTAATGCACTTGTGCAAATATATTAAAACAACAGAAAAACGAACCAAATCCAAAGGGAGTTTTTTCAAATTTCTTATTGCAATGTACCTTTTTACAAAAATAAATTGAAAGCGATCAACGTTCAAACGTCTGTCACACTGCTATTTTAAAGAACACATCTATAACATGTGTAATATGTTTAATGAGCTGTCAACCAAAATTATTGAATTCTAATATTAAAAATTTTGAAGTGAGGCAAAAATATTTATTAACATTTGGGAATAATAACAAAAGTATTAAGCTAATAGAGCGTGCAATATATCTTGCATTACAATATTACAATGTCATTTAACAGAAATTTACAGAATGTAATGCACCAAAAACTATGAAAAAAGGAAAATTATTAAATTACATGTAACGCGATTCAATTCAAATTTAATTTTTTTTACTGCTATTTTTTACAGTACGTATACGCAACTTAATGTAATTCAAATAAATATTTTGCTTTCGAATTGTTCTCAATTTGATTGACAAACATGTCAAGCAACCCTCGCTTTGATTCAATATGAGCACTGAACACGGCGCTGTGTTTTTCTTATCCTAGTAATTCAAATTATTTATTTATAGTTCATTTGCGAGCTCGCATTCAAAGTTGTAATGTGCAACACGGACAACGACAACGAGAACTATAACGGACTGAGTTCTGGGATCTGAATTTATGTGTGTGTGCGTGTGTGTGAAAGTGTATGTATGTGTGTGAGCTGGTACAGCGACAAATTGACTTTGACCTGGGTCGAATAGTCAATTTGCAGCTACCTTAGCAGCCAGCTAACCAGCTAAACAACTTGGCCGATGGAAGTTGCCATCCTTCAATTAGCACGTTCACTTAGAGGGTAACTGAGCTCTTAACAATACACGAGAAGAAGGCACAAGTTGTGGAGGAGTTGCAAGACATTAAAATTGCAACGTCCGTTGACGCCAGGCTAACGAGAACAATTATGCAGACAACCGCAGTTGGAGCAAGTGGAAGTAGAAATAGCTGGAAGAGCATCTAATACTTATGCTCAAAGCAATCCACTTAATTTGAAATTTTTCAAATCCTCTTAAGCAAATACTATTGACCGCAGTAAAACACACAAAACCGCAGTCTCTCCAGGAGACTATCCTGGAACAAGGCTGGCAATTTGCAATCCAATGGATATAATAGCAGCAGAAGCAGCAGCAACAGAAGCAGCAGTGTGTGGGCAGATGCCACTTGATATGACAGCTGTAGATACTTTTGTATCTACATGTTGTCACATTCAAATATGCTTCACAAATTGCCACATCGCCTCTGCCCACGCCCCCTCTCAACCATTAGATAGATATTCGAATGACATGCTTTGTCTCTGGCATTTGCTTATTTGTTCACAAGCTTTGCCCTGTCAAATGTATCTGCAACTGCAGCAGCAACGGCAACAGCACTTCATTATCATCAATTTTATAGCATTTCTTTGAAAGTATCTGTATCTGTAGCTGCTGTGTTGTAGCCTGTGCCAATGACAGCCTCAAGTGTCCAGGCAATATTTTGTCATATTAAATTTCATTTTGAATAAAAGTCAAGATTCGCCTTTTGTTTGCCTTCTAACGAATGATACTCCAAGGACAATTAATCAAGTGCGTGCTTGGCTTGTTTCCATAACTCTCTCTCAAGCAGCCACTTTTAATCAAAATCAGTTTGTGCATATTTTGCAGCCTCAAATATTGGTAATAATTCAACTGAATGTGTGATAAATTCTCGTTCGTATCTTTCTCCTCGCACAACTTGTGACTTGTGTGAGCTTTGCAGGCAAAGTATTTCACAATAATTTCATGTAATCTCACTTCGACACGCTTTAAATATGCAATTCAATGATCCCAAGTTGAATTTTCTTTTGAGTTTCGTGACTGTTCATTGCTCATTGTTCGGCATCTTTTGTCTTTAAGTGCTCCACTTTGGCTTTGCCATAAATTGTGAATACCTTTTGTTGCTTCTCAGAAATCTCTTCCAGACGGACAGATGAGTCCGGGCAACGAGTAAGGATAAGTTGGAGATTGACTGAAATTATATATATATATGTATTTCCCCGACTGGGTTCATTCACCCACACATACTTCATCAATTGAAATATATTTTCACATGCAGCGCACAGCAACAAATCATTAAAAATGAATTTTCAATTTCGTTGCAAGTACCACAGCGAGAAAAGCGCAATGAACGAGGGAGAGAGAGACAGAGGGAGAGTAAGAGTGAGAGGACAAAGTAGAAGCTGGAAAAACAAACTCGTTTCGCTTGCAATTTTCGTTGACGTTTTTGTCTTTTGTTGCAAATGATACAAGAAACAAAAATAAAAACAGAGGACAGTCGCAACAACTTTCCACCATTTTGGACTTCAGACTGTCAACTGCAACTAACGGATGCAGTCACGACCATGTTGCACGTAGCACTCTCTACTTGCCACTGCCTTTCCTCTAGCTTTCTGGCCCTGTCAAGTGTCAAACTAAAACTACTGTCGACTTGGGCATTGCACTTGGGAATTTATACTAAGACGAAATCCAGCTAATATTGTCGCATGACATTTGTTAAAGTTAAAGACATTATTAGAAATCAAAAGACTTCACTGCTCATCCAACAACTTGGATATAAGCTATCACCGACGATAACTTGTTCGTTTTCTTTTAGTTTTCTTAGTTCTGACTTATAAGTGATTGAGAATTTTATAACAAAAGAACTGCTCTTTGAACCTGATTTTAAACACCAGAATTTATGCATATTTTGTGCAAGATGACTTTTCATTCAATGTCATTTTACAAAAATATTCCATTGCTTTTATCTTACAAGAAATTAGCGATTCAAAGAAATTCTACCAACAAAAGAAAGTTTTATTTATAAAAATGGATAAATTAAGATAAAATAAATATATGTTGTGAGAATATAAAAAATATATATTATATGTATTTATCATCTCATTAAAATTCTTTGAGCTTCGAATTATAAAAAGATTAAAATTGAGGAAATCCTTATAACAATGTAATAAAAGAAGCTTTCTTGAGTTTAAAATAAAGTAAAGTAAAAAACATTATTGTATTTCTTTTGTTCACTTCAAACACCAATTATCTATCAACTTTAATTTTTATTTTCATTCACTAATAGCTTCTTTCTCCAAAAATTAATTTAAATTAGAATTAATCAAAATGAATTAAAAATATATGTATATACAGCTGTGACCATTGAAATAGCAGTGCAGACGACATACACATTTAAAGTTGAAAAATATTATTATAAACACAACTTCGAGACAAAATTTTTTTATAACAGCTTAATATATTTAATTTGCGATAATTAAACATATTTTTCATTTTGGATAATTCAATATTTTTCCGAATGTGGATATTAACATATGAAAATGTCCGTATTATGAAGATCATTGAAATAGCTGTGAAAAAACAAAAATGTAATAAATTTCAAAAAATCTTATAAATAACTTAATCCTTCTAAATTTCGAGTTGAATACGACCTTATAATTTGTTGTGTAGCCTTTATTGGCTATTAGAGCCTCACAGCTACGTGGCATGGAGTCCACCACGTCCTCGCAACGCTTGCAGGGATTCTGGCCCTATACCTCCTGTACAACTTGTCAAAGGTGTGGCTTAGATGTCGGGGATTTCTTGGCAACATAATGCTTGAAGTCCTCCATCAGTTCCCAATCGGATTTAAATCCGGGAACTCTGCTGACATGGCATTACATCAGTTTTTTCATGACCAAACCACTCCGTGACCAGTTGGCCGGTGTGTTTAGGTTTCGTGGCTCTGCTGAAAAGTCCATATTGAAGGGGCATTTCATCCTGAGAATACTTCAGCATGATGTTTCTTAATATATTTTCAATGTATATACTAGATACTTTGACTATTTTTAAGTAAAAAATAATTGAAATTATACTCAACTTGTTATTTAAATTCTTGTTCTTTTTATATAATATGTAGTAGAAAATAATAAATATTTTTGGAAAAAATAAATTAAGGCGATTAAATTATTTTTACAAATTTTACATCACCTTAAAGTCAAAAGTGTAATACAATCATGTATTGTATAGTATTAGGATTACGAAAAAATAATAATAATTTTCTTTAAAGAATCAATTGAGTGATTAGCAATAAAAGTATTATAACCCGCTATATTTTGCATTCTCAATTATATAGAATTTGTAATGAATAATTTTCAAAGTAAAGTCGACAAATGAGAAAATTAAGCACTTACCACAATTTAAGATTTTCTTCATTAAACAATTTAAGCTCGAAATTCAATTGGTTTTTGTTGTTTTGACGCTTCCTTCTCTGTATGTCGCTGCAGCAGAAACAGATTCCCATCAGAGTGTGTGTCTGCAAGCTGTCCAGCTGTCCGCCCAATTATGCCTCGAGGCGATGGTTGCTTCTCACAGTGCCACTTGGGGGCATCTGTGAAGCAAAACGAGGCAAAGACTCATTTAGAGGCTGCTTTGCTTCGAGTTGCTTTTGGGGTTTTGTCCTTTGGCTGCAAGTAAACATTCGCACGTTTCACGAGTTCTTTTGCCTTTGCCTTTGTTTTAATTTTGTTTTGCTTTTATTATTTCCTTTTTTTTTTGTGCTCAAATCTTGTGCTGGCTGCGCAGACGCTGTGTGCTGGAAGACTGTTTGATTATGAGGGCGTCGCTGGCTGAGGATCTCTTGAGGGTCTTGTTATTTCATCAGCGTGCAATCAAATTGAACGACAGATTCTGCGAAAAGGGAAAAGAAAAGAGACAGAGGTTGTGACAGGAAACTGGTTTAATTGGTTGCGAACGTTGCACTTGTCGATGTGGCAACATGCTGTTGGGGCATTGTCTACAACTCGCATTCCTTTGGCCTGGCTTCATTTGGTGGGCGGTTTCCACCCGCGTCGCATAAATCACATGAAAATCGCAGCTCATCGAACTGTGCGCAAGTTCAATTCAATTCAATTAGCAGCATATTTTGCAATGCCCGCCATGCCACAGCACATACAATGCTGCAGATACAGATATACAGATACAGATACAGTCCAAAGATAGCGGCAATTTATGAGCCCAAGCATTTGCCAGCATGTGGCACCCAGTCCCCAGCTCATACCCCCTCCACTTCCATGTTTTGACAGCACACACAAAAAACAGAAAGAGAAATACAAAAAAAAAAGCGGCACCCGCTGTTCACACTCCATGCGATCTTGAGATGCCTATGCCCTGAACTAAGGAAGGAAGAGAGGGCCGAAAGCTCAAGGAGGGGAGCAGCTGTTTGGTTGCTTGGGACCGACTCATGTGGCGTGCATTGCGTGGCGTCGAAATGATTTAAAAGTTGGCGTGTGTGAAGATTCCGCCAACAACAAAACAACAATGTATCGCCTGGACCCTCGAGCCCGTCACTACCCCAAAAGCGGTCCAATGAGTAAGCTATGCAGCGATTCATCTCCTGGAATGGCCGGATATATGTTTGTATGTATGTATGTGTGTATACCCACATTCTATGTGCGTAGTTATGTTGTAAAGCAATTGACAAAGATCCAAAGGTGTGGAGTAGAGCAAATCTAAGTATATGGTCCGTCATATAAAGTCGCTGTCTATTTTATGGTTAATTAATGCTTACCAATAACACATGCAGTGCAAGTTTGTAGTTAATGACACTCTTTTAACTAGCTTAATCGCACTTAACGAACCTTTAAGTATCAACTTTGTTTACGTTTTCGATATTTGTGTATGCAATTGCAAATTGTTATCGTCATACCACCACACTTCTGAAAGCTTAACAATCGATTTAACTTCCGAATGCAATTATGGAAAAATTTGCAAGTGTTGTGTTTCGTTTATATTGCAACCGACATTTTTGTACCTAACATTGTTGAATAAGTCTTGGAAATACAAAAAGTTACTGAAAACCAATGCATATTAATTTTACGCAATAAGTAGTCAATTACAATATGAAAACTTAACATCGTGTTGCGAACCCCACATTATGTATGCAATCATAGCACATTCTGACAAGCTATGTTAATTATGTTTCAAAATATTATTGATTATTAATTATTTAAAAATGCAATTGGTGTACATTTTCTTGCACATTAATCGCTTTGGCTATCGACGATTTTCGTTCACAATATTCAATTATCGTCTTGAATCCACGTAATATCGATTAGCTTCTTTCCAAGCAAAATTAGATCACAGGGTGAATAGGACCATTTAGTAAGCTTCGATTTTATCGAAGCGCTTTCACATGTTTGAAAGTGAAGTAATTCAAAAGGATGCAATTTTTTTAATTGAACCTAAATACAGCTGAATGTATGCTGTCGAATGATTATTGCTCTGACGTGCAATTGGCACTTACCGCTCATTTTTACTGTGTTTGTTTGCTTTCTAAGCTGCCACCCAGGTGTCAATTGCTAATTGATTTCAATGCGAACTTCTTTAAGGCTGCTGCCACGCCTCCACTTGCGTTATTTAATCAACTCGCGACGCGACCTGGAAGCTTTCACTGCAGCCGTCAAATTGCACAAAGCTACAACAACAACAACAACAGAAGCGTGAAGTAGGAGAAATAGCAAGAACAGCAACAACTTCATATCATTAATGCAATCAATTTCAGCTCGCACACACAACGACAGATGGCGCCAGCGTCTTTTACCGTTTGGCTTCTTACGCTCAATTACGCGACCCGCATCTTGTTCCTACTCCTCCCTTCCACACTGTCTTCATACTTTGCCTGTTTTGGCCTTGCCTTGATTGTCTTTTGTTGACGGCACTCAGTCAACCTGTGGTTTCTTTTTCGGTTCCTCACCGCTTGGCAGGCAGCACGCGTAGAACAACCTCATCGATTACCTTGCTTGCAATGGAGCAATGGAGCAGCCTCAGCCCGGCTGCCAGCATCTTGTAGTGTTTTGCATGTAAATACTTGTAATTTGTCATTTAACGCGGTCTCCACGCGTCTGCCGCTTCAGCCACGCCCCATTGAGTGCCCTCCGTCTTTAACAAGCTTAAGACGCGCTTGAAAGCTTCAAAGCAGATTAATCCATTTAAACTCAATCACAGCTTCTTTTTTATACTATAAAAAAGACTTTCTTTTCTTTCTAACTTCATTTTCATTTCTTATTTTACTATTATTTTTCTTATTTCCCTAGAATTATATCACATGTATGATACATATTTACTTTATTTAGAAATTACTTCCAAATACCATATCTGTTTATTTACCTTTTAATATTTATCTTTTAAATATAAAATAAACAAATTTAAAAGAAATGTATTCTTCATTTTACAGATCATTTTATAAAACTCTATTTACCAAATGTTATATATAGTATTAGGAATTCCAATATTCAAGCACTTTAACGAAAAACATTCCAAGTTTATTCAAGTTGTTTTGTTATTGGCATATAGTACATATTAAGAAGCAAAATTCACAAATATTTCATAACGTATGGGATTGCAATTTGCAATATTTTTATTGACTGTCATGTGCTATTAAATTCAATAAATGCTTAAAATACTTTATATAATATTATAGTACATATTATATACATATAGTATATTTTTATAAATACGTACTATACAATATGGTACACTTCAATATGGCGAAGTCCAATTAACAGATAAATATTCAATCTAATAAATGTATACAAAATATTTAAAAAAAAAAAAACTTTATTTAGCTTTTCAAATGCGTAAAACTTCAAATGAACAGAGTTTTCTCAGTTTGACTTTGCGGGTGCATAAAATCTAGGAAAAATTTAGTTTAATAATATTATGTATTATGTCATTAATACTTTGTTTGTTATCGATTTCCAAATATTAACATTGTGAAGCTGAATTAACTTTAGTCAAATCACATAATATCTGGCAAAAGATTTCGTCTGATTTCGTGGGCCAAATCCAAATATGTATCTCGCAAGTAGAGAAAGATGCCTTCAGATGCGCCAACAAGACACCAGCAGCAACTGAAGCAGGCTGACAGAAGTCTTGTCGCGAAATCTTCTCGGCTGGCTGCACACGTGCGACAGGCGGCAGCACCCTTGCTCTTGCCCCCCACGACTCCCCTTCCGTCAGCAACACCAACCAACACTAACGTAATGGTCAGCAATCGACGCCTGGCATCGCCACGCAACGTTGCCTACTTGTGGGCGCAGTGACCGATACAAATTCTCATCGTAATTCTCATGCAATTTAATTTGATTAATGAGGCGCATGAGGCAAGATAGCGTGCGCTGCGTTTGCGTTTGCGCCCCACCTTGATGAAGCCTGCAAGGCATAAGCACGAGACCCGAAAACTGAAACTGAAGCAAGTCTTTAAGACTTGACCCAATTCACCAAGAGAGAGCAACTGAACTTAAACCAGGCCCACAGCGTTGTCGTCACTATGTGGAATGTTTAATTAAACATAGATCCATTTCCACACTGCAGTTGTGTACTTCAAAGTGGCCTCTGCTGCCTGGCTGCTGCTATGTAGTTGGGGGCTGACTATTTTTAGGAAGCACCGCTGCTGTTCCAGGCGTCACCATGGCCAGAAGATCAAAGCAGCCAATTACTCAACGCCGGCGATGCCAATTCACTGCCTGTTGCACTTTGAAAACTGGCAATGAGCTAGAGAACCGCAGTGTCAGCAGTCGAGAGTCGAGAATCGAGAGTCGTCAGTCTCCCCTTAGGTCCATCAAATCAAATTAATTGCCAGCGAAAAGAAGTGCAAGTGGGTGTGGCAGGAAATCGAAGCGGCAGTTGCATCAAATGCACCAGATCGTGTGGCGCACTCTCGCCAAAGGTGTTAGAAGTCATGTGGAAAGGCCTGAAATGTTGCACGTTCATAACTCTATATATATATATAGATTGTTGATCGTTGATTGCAACCAGATCTTTGTTGCCTAATTATGTGAAACCGGCTGCTGATGCTGTGACTGCTATTGCTGTTGCCTGCCACACACAATGCCAAACTTCTCGTCACGCGACTTTCAAAATCAATTTCATTGGACAATAAATAATTTCTTAATAAATTGCACATTCAAAATGCAACTTCCTGCAATTAAAGGCGGCCTGCAACTGGCAACTGGCAAAGCGCAACTTGCAACTTGCAACTTTTGCAGCCGAGTCCAATAAAAAATAATTGAAAATTCAGTCACGTAAACGTTTTTCCAGCCGCCTGCCAGATCGCGACTCATTAATCCATGCGCCGTCCCCACAGTTGTTGCCCTCCCCTCCTTCTCCTCCACCTCCTCCTCCTTATCGTAATAAAAGCAATGCGCTTGCCCCGCTTATCGGACTCTGACAATCAACGCAACGGGGATCGGCTCGCTTAGCTGGCGAGGATCGAGACACTGAAGTGGAGGAAAAGGAGCTGGGCACATCATATTTGGGTTAAAAAGGCGTGCATGCAATTTACCCATGGAAGATCATCAAGATTACGACCATGACTTCAACTGTGCAACTCCAACTCCAACTCCAACACTGAAAAAGAGCGGCTGCTTGTTGATGATGCGTTTGATTTGGTGGCGAGGGTTGGAGAGCTCTGCAATGGAGCAATTCCCCTTTTATTATTATTATATCTCGTACTGCAGTCGGCAAGAGACTTACAGGTGGGCGTGGCAGTCATCAGACTGCAAACTGCATCAAAGTTGAGCAGGAACGTGTCTGGATGAGCCGCAAATTGTGGAAGCCTCATTTCATCCTGCGCTGCCGGCTGCAACTGAGATTAGGCTGAAATGCTGAATTTAAATTGAGATTTACATCTGCATATCGTGAAATATTTTAAATTGTATGCATATAATGAATAATTGCGGCGAATAATTCGAATACAAGTTTATTTTTAATCTTTTATAAAAACAACTGAAATCGCAAAAACGCGAACAATTCAAATTTTTATTGCAATGTTTTACAGTGAATAGATTAGCATTCGGAATTACATATAAATTTTTTCTGTCAAATATTTTCTGGCTTTGCTTTTTCTTTATAATGTTGTACTAGATTAGTATTCAAAGTTTTCATATTATATATTTAAATATTTGCATTTATAAAAAAAATCAAACTGCCATTGCAAACTCAATATTTATATTTCGACTTTTTTTTAAACATATTTCAACAAGTAACACCAAGTGCAATATAATTATTTTGAGAAAAACATTTTTCAGTTTATAAATATCAAACAAACTAAGTCTTCTGTCTTTCTGTCTTTAATATTTTGCAATGGTGATTAAAATTCCTCGATGGAATAGTATTCTTAAAATATAAAATTCAATTAATATTTATTTCGAGTAGTCACATAAATAAATGCAATGTTTTAACAATTTAATACAAATTGAATTTATTTATTATATAAATATTTCAAGAAAGTACAATTTATCTTACATAGTTGCAGCAAAAAATATTTTATTGGAAGTGTGGCAATAAGTTTAGGAATGTAATTTAAATTTTTTCTATGCAATTTACGTAACTCTTTTTTTATTTTCTAATATCATAACTTTTTTCAACTGTTTGTCCCCATAACATTTGCAATGAAAAGATGTAAATAACGAAGATTTCAAACTTCATTTAATGTAGTTGCAACTTAACCATAAAGTACTAAGTTTGGTTAAGCTTGCCATTGACAACAGTCATATAATTTATATGACCTGACTGGCTTTTTGTCAATCTTCTGTGCTAAGCAGCGCAATCAAAGTTGTAACCACATTCTGTGTGTGGTCGCTCTTGAGAACATTGTCATAATCGTTTCCCCCAGATAGCTTAACTAGATTTCTATACCCAACATTTTGTTCTTCTATTTCCCCACCCTCTCCCTCATTGCTTTTTGTTCTTTTATTTTGCTGTTTTTTGTGTATTTCAATCAAAATCAGATGCAGACATTGTCTGAAACCAAAAACTTGCATGGAAATTACACGCACAAAACACACAAACTAATTTTCCAACAAATTAGACGCGCAAGTAGATGCCCCCCGCTTACTACCCTCCCCTTCCCTTTAACAATCTCCAACTGTTCATAATTTATTTGCCGTTGTGTTTTTTTTTTCTGCGCTTTCGGATTTTTTTATTGTCCAGCGCAATTCGTGTGCGTAATTTTCTCTGTTAAGTTAGCTTTTTTCCATGGGAAAACTTTGCTTTGCTGGCAGTTCGGCTTCAGCGGGGTGAGTTGGGGGAGTAACTACAATGGCTGGGTGGGTTTGGTGGGTGGGTGGTGGGTGCGTGCTTGATTTTTGCGTATGATAATTGGCCAAGCAGGCAGTTCGCTCATCGTCTGCTGCTCAAATGTGCGTGAACCATGCGTTGCGTTTCTTTTTAGTGGACGGCGCAGCTTCATCATTGGCTTCTAACGGGGCTGCATTTGATATGAACACACACACACACGCACACGTACATTTTCCAGGCACATGCATCGCTGCACAGGAGACGCAGCTCCCATGCTATTTGCAGTCGGGTCACGTGACCTTAATTAGCCAAAAAAAAAGAAAGAAATAGCGAGAGCAAGCGAAAGAAAAGCCAGCGCCAGTTGAAAAAGCATCTGTCGAATTGCCTTTGCTGCAGTAATTGTGCGTAGCATGTGAAGAGCTCGACTTGAATCGACTCGACTCGATTTGAGTGGAAGCTGCCTTTGTCATTTGGTCGATAGTGGCCACTACAATAGAGCAATGCTTCGAGCCTTTGTTTGCCTTTGAAATGGATAAACATGCACTGCAAAAAAAGTGTTATTATCAAACTAAACTAAATATGCAAAGAGTTGGTGTACAATTTTATACAAAATATACCATATTAAATACCATACCTTAATTGATAGATCAAGACCATATGCCATACCCTATAAAAAGTATTGGAAATCTTTTCTACATTGTCTAAGTGACTTTTTATTTCAATGTAATGTGTATATTCTGTTGATACTGTAAGCTTTAAAGTAGCAAATACTACATGGTTTTCTTGAATGTGAACCATTGGTCATAAATTAAGCTGATCTTCCAAACTTTAGCTGTTAAAATAATATATTATATTGTACCAAAAATAAATGTATATTTAACATAAATACAGCATTTTAATTAAAACAAATGAAATAGCTAAAATAGACCATTTAAGATATACCATCTGAAAATACCAAAAGTTGGTATACCATTTTATACAAAATATATCACAGATTGATTGATAGATCAATACCATATGCCATACTCTATGAAAAGAATTGAAAACCTTTTCTATTAATTTATTTATAATTATACAATTTAAGGCAATCGGAATACAACCTGACAATTTAATTTAATTTCTTTCCGTGTATCGTTAAACTATGTGAAGTTGCGGATATTCTTGGAACTTGAATTGCCTTCAATTGTGTTTGACTTTTAAATCACTTGCCACAATGACAATGACAATCATTTAATTGAGTTGCATTGTAATGACTCTTAGTACACATTATTTACTGAACTTAACATATAAGTATATGGAATACGGCTACCGCCTCGCAACGCAGTTCACAAAAAGCCTTTCAGCCAAAGCGCAATAAATTTCAATTATTTACTTGAATGCACATTAAAATGAATTGTCCGCCCGTCGCGTGTTATTGTATTGTGTAGTGCAGTGTAAGACTCTTAATGAAAATTGCAACAGTCTGTGCTAAAAAGCAACTTACGATTAAACAAAAAAAAAACAAGTAAGAAAGTTACAGTCGAGTGTGCTCGACTGTGAGATACCCGCTACCCATTTTTAATAAAGGCAAAATATTGCGGTATAATTTTCAAAAAATACCGAAAATACTAAAAAATACTAAAAATATACCAAATGGTATGTTTGGTATATCGATATAGTACACCATTCAAAATATACCATATACGGCACAATGTGCCAGATTGTCGGCCAAAGCAACTCAGACCCCTAGTAAGTAGGCGTTTTTGCCCATACAAAAGTATTTCTTTAATAACTTCCACAATTTTAATCTGATCGCAACCAAAAAGGAATCATAACTACAAAAGATATTAATGTACACACCGAAATTCGTAACTCTAGCTTTAAAAAAAAACGCTTGTTATTCGATTTTTTTGATTTGCGGGGGCGGAAGTGGGCGTGGCAAAAATTTGAAACAAACTTGATCTGCGTGCAAACATAACAAATGCTGTCGAAAAAAAATTATAGCTCTATCTCTTATAGTCTCTGAGATCTAGGTGTTCATACGAACGGACGGACAGACGGACATGGCTATATCGTCTCGGCTGTTGACGCTGATCAAGAATATATATACTTTATAGGGTCGGAGATGCCTCTTTCTACCTGTTACATACATTTCCTGCCGGCACAAAGTTATAATTCCCTTCTACCCTATGGGTAGCGGGTATAAAAAGAAATGTTTTTTCAACTGCGGCAAATCTTTAAAGTACAAACAGTCGCAAATTTTGATTGAGCTTGTTGCAATTGTTGATGAAGTATAGTAGAATTGAATTGGTTTAAAATAAATCTTAGCTTTATAAAGTGTCATTTGAATGGTGAATGCTTAGATAAATTTCAATTTGCAAATACGAAACATAAACAGAAGTTTCAATGAATTGTTTATCTCAAAATTTAAAGCACGAAATACCAAAAGTATATGTGTAAATTTAAATTGATAATGCTTAACCTCCAATAAAATTTATTAATCGTAATTAATATAATTAATAATTATAATTAATTATAATTAATATATTAAACATGAATTTTTTTTAGTTTTTTTACTTGTTCTAATGAAATGACAATCTTATAAATTGGACTTTAAATTAATTGTTGATTTCTAACAATTATGTACATCAAAATTATTCTTTATTGTTTTATAGCTGAGTACTGAAATACAAAAGAAAAAAATGAATAATAATATCGCTATCTATTTATGAACATTTTAATTATAATTATCATTAACCATGAATTCCTTTTACTTTTAATAAATGAAGTACCTGGAGCTCTTGTGCATTGCAATTTCTTTGAGCTTTCGTTTTGACTGTTAAATTAGGTTAATTACAACACACAGATTCAGATGTGTTGCAAATGCAGCACGCCATATAAATTATATTCAAGGCGCACGGTTCAAAGGCTTCTTTGGCAATTTGCGAGTGCTGCAACTGAGGTTGTAACATGTTAAAATGTGTGGCAACCACAATGAAGAATTTTAGTGTGCCAGCTATTAAGTTGCCTTGTGAGAAGATTTCACTTGATGTTAAACACTTTCTCTGCCATTGCAGAGAAGTGCAGACACTCCACACTCAGAACTAAAAGATGTGTGTGAGTTGTGATGTTGCGTAATACTAGGGACATTAAAATGGATTTACGCTTAATCACACACGAAGGATGCATATTTTACCGGTTAGCTGGTTACCTTCTACTTCTCTTCAGCTCATTCGCATGCACATTTTGTTCATTAGAAGCTTCGTACGAACGCGCTGCTTAACTTCTGCTTAGCGCAGAGCCATAGAGCGAGACTCGCTCTCTCTCTCTCTCTCTCTCTCTCTCTCTCTTTCACTCTTTCTCTGTCTTTCTTGCCACAGCATGCAACCGTTGTTGTCCTTGTAGCGTTTTCAGTTCATTTTGCTGGTCGAGTTCGCTTCCTTTTTTTTTTGTTGCCAATTCGGGTTTTTCTTTTCGCTCTGCACGGACAAAAGAACCGCCTGCTGTGAGCAGCTTTACTCGGGCTTGTGGCACTTGGAGCTTTTACCAATGCCAAAAACATGTGTAGACCGAGAGAGAATGAAAAGGGAAGCTGTGTGTGTGCGAGTGTGTGTGTGTGTGTGTAGAGCTCCCATTAGCCAAAAGGATTTATATTACAAGCGCACATATAAAAAGCACCGCAGGATATTTTGTTTTATGTGAATTTAATTGTAGTTTTAATCCGAAGGTAGTCCAGCAACACCCGCAGCCCTGTTCCCTCTCTTTCTATCATTTGCTCTTGCTCTATCAGTCGTTTTACGCACAGTTGCTCAACGCAGCTCAGCGTGTGTTTTTTCATATTAATAGCATTGCATTTTTAATAATAACCGAACACACACGTCGGCTACTTGATTTTTCGCTTTGTGCTTTGCTTTTGACCAAAGTCAACCCAAAAAAAAAAACGTATACGCAATACAAAACTCGGTCAAGCGAACAAAAGCAAGCCCAACCAAGAAGCCAAGTGTACAACCATAAAAGTCGAAAGTCCTTTAGCTGTGTTGGCATCGACGATCCCCCAGATCAAAGCATAATTATGTGAACCAACACAATATAGTACTGAAAGTTTCCTTTATCTCTCTACGCTACTCTTGTTGATAGACTAACAGTTATCCTATAGTTTTCAAAATGTATTAAATGACCCCAAAAGAGTCTTATCTCTGGATACTCTGTAATTTAAGACATACACATGAGAGGCTTAGCAAATAAACTTGAAATGCTTAAAAGATTTGGCCAGCAGGCAGGCAGGCAGGCAGGCAGAAAAAAAACTTAAAATGCTTAAATAAAATAAAAGTAAAGTAAAGAAAAACTTGGCCAAGTTTTGAGTAGAAATATCAACGGAAATATGGCAAACACAAACCTCACACAAATACGAAGTCCGATAAGAAACGAAACGAGAGAGAAAGAGAGACGCATACTAAAAGCAAAGCAGGCTCAAAGTACGCACATCCTGCTTAGCCAGGTTTTTGTAATGTGCTTTTCTAGTGTTACTTTAGATGTTGTTGGCAACATACACAAACACATACACACCCACACACAGACAGCCATACACGCAGCCCACAAAAAGGGACAATTTGTTTAAAGGTAACGAAAAGTTTTGGCGCTCTCATTTTCCTTCTTTTTTCCTCGGTTTGCTGGCGAAGAAGAAATGTGAGGTAGAATCGAGGGAGGAGGAGGGGTAGGGGGAGGGGAATAACTTGAAATGCTTTGCATAAACTTGAACGGGAAAAGTTGAAAATGTTTGTTGTACTCCATATGAAAATAGCAGCAAAAATAACAATAACAACAGGCAACAAGAAATGGCAAACAACAAAGATAAAGTTCAAAGGAAATGTGGCACAGGAAACGCAGCAAAAGATACACAAAGAGAAAAATATGAGGAGAGACAAAAGGGAAGAGCAAAATAAACATACACACTTATATAAATTTATATATTTATATGTATATATAACAAAATATTAAGAAAGTTATTTCAGCAAAATGAAAGTTTTCCTTTCGAATTGTTGTTGTCTGTAAGTGTTTGTGTGTGTGTGGGCGTGTGTGTGTGTGGGAGTGTGTGTGTGAACTCATCACATAAGTTCCTGACTGCACTGACTTGTGACGTGCTCCTCAGGTATTTTATCACTTAAATCTTGCTTATTTATTTTGTTTTTGTTGCGCTTTTTGATTTATTTCAAAATTAATTTGATGTGAGAAAAACTTTTTGTCAGCCGCATAGCAAAAGTTTATGCAATTTTCAGCTAATTAAAACCAATGCCGACTTTTTGAATAAAGTTGCAAATTGACGCGGAATTTCAAACATTTCACCTTCGCATACAATTTATTTAATAGTATTTACAACAAGTTATTTATTTTATTTATTTTTATAAACGAATATAGCAATTATTTTATTAACTTACGTGTTATTTTTTATTTCTATTGTTGACTAATAAACTTGTTTTGTTTTTTGCAACAAGTTGAAAAATAATCAAACAAGAACAACAACATTTTATCTCAATTTTTCCATTATGTTGTTGGTCTTTGGATGTGATATCTTTATTTTGTTTTACTGTTGTCGAACAATTTCATACATTTTTATCAGAGAATTTAGGGGGAATTAACATGCGCAAAATTTAATAAAAATAATAATGAAAACAAGCAAAAATCAAATTCAAAGTGACGCTGTAAATTCCTTTTTTTTTATTTTGTTAGTCGTGTTGCTGTTATTGTTATTGTTGCTTTTGTTTGTTTATTTTCAGTTGTGCTGTTTGTTTGTTGTTTGTTGGCAGCCGCAGCAAAAAAACATTTGCATAATTTAAGGCGTAATTTTGGCGCGTTGCTTTAAATTGATATTACAAGAGCAATTTGCGTTTGTCTCCCCTTCTCGCCCCCAATTTTCACTCTCTCTTCTTGTGCGTGGCTAAAATGGGGGCTAAGTACATGGAAAAACTGTGCCATGGCAACATTTTTCTCGCCTGCCTTTGCTTTGGCTTCGTTTCGCTTGTTCAGGCAACCGGCGGGGCGTGTTCATTCATTTCCTGTTGCGCCTTAAGTTATGCAAAGCTTATGGCAAAGTGAACAAGCACTAAGTGAGTGGGTGGATGAGTAGCAGCAACATCAGCAACAGCAACAGCAGCAGCAGCAGGACAACAACTACAACTGTGACTCCATGGAAATGAGACAAGCACTGAGAATACTCACAGTAGAGCACAGAGCAGAATACATGGTATCGCCAGATAAGCACACAATGCACAATCGCATCCCATGAATAAGTGGGCCAAAAGGGGTTGGATAGCTCTGTGAAACTAAACCAAGCTGCGCGTTCCCAACAATATCGAAGGGTTCTTTAAGTCGAGGTTTGGCTTTACGGTATAATTAAACATCTAGAGTACATTCTGTTTAAAAATCGAAAGCAATTTAAAAGTATATTCGTATTAAAAATATTAAAATATAACAATCAATATTTTGGACTACTTTTCTCACTCGGAGATCATATGCCACAAATTTAAAAAAGGTTTTAATGATTACTATCCTGCAATTTTCCATTTTAGAATTAAATTACCTATATTTTTCATTGTGATATAATTCCAGTTAATTACTTATGACACTATGATATAATTCCAAATATATTGCAAATTTTAATTACTAGCCATCGACAGATTTTTTTCGTGATATACCGCAATATATTTTGTAATAAAAATGATTTTTAGCATATTAATTTAATATAAAATTAAATATGATGTCTTTTAAAAATGTGAATGTCGTAGTTATTTAAGAAATCATTTTGTATGGTAAAAAAACATCTGCTGCAGTCAAGACTTACGTTGCTTCGGCTGACAATCTGGTGGTATATTTTAAATCGAATACTCTGTAGATACATATTGGATATGTACATACCACTAATAGACTTTTGTATATTATTTCGGTATATAATACCGCAATGTTTTGCTCTTATTGAAAACTGATACCGGGTGAATCACAGTCGAGCACAATCGCCTTAGCTTTCTTTATTGTCCCTATGGAATATTTCTCATAAAATTCTGTAAGCACAACTATGGAAAGTACTGTTTTTAATAAGCCTGTTTTGATTTAAAATAAATCCCATACAATATATTAAATGCAACCTATAACGCAAGCGCCCTCTTGCAATATTTGTAGTATAGAATGTGTCATTAAAATTGTGTAAACAATTTATTTTTAAATGAGAAAAAATTCTTTTAATTCAAACTTTCATTTTGAATGAAACTCAACTACCGTAAATACGTAAAATGGAGCAAATAGAAAATATTAAATACATCAAGTTCAAAACTTTCACATCATTGCATAATAAAAATCTACTGAAAGCACAGTCTTCGATGTGTCACATTTGGCATTAAATTGCATGAATGTTTGCTGGTCGCTTCCTCATTATTTAAAATACCATAATCAGATCGCAGTTCACATGCAGATGCACAGATTCGAGATTCCAGTTTCACTTTCCGCTACAGACACTTCATCTTTTTCTGGGCCTGCCGTTGACATCTGTTAAATGCCGACAACTTTTTACAGCAATTAAAGGCTGCAATTTGTGCAGCGGCTGTGGCGCTTGTGATTACATGAAAATACATGAAAATTAATGCTGGCGTTGATTTGTGAGACAGACCGAAGCTTGCGCTTTCCCCCTTCCCCACCCCCTCAACCAACTGGCACGCCCGCACTTTTCCCAGGCGTGCATTCGTGCTACATGTTGCATGTGCCATGTTGCATACTTAATCATAATTGAAAGCAGATGTTCAACTCTTTAATGACACTAGAATTGCGCAAAAAATAAAACTCTCTCTTTAAAGCGATCTAGTCCCAATAGTGGCGATGAGGAAGCGCCTCATTATTTGCCTGCTGCTGCGCCATGGGACTGAAAGGTATTAAAGAGATATAAAAGAGTCAAGCGAACATCAACTGAACTAAGTTTAAACTCACACTGGATGCATTTGATAGGCTTGCGCCAAGTACAGACGCCCTTGAAAATCATTGGCCACATCATTGCTGCCACGACGACGGCAATGCGGACAGTGTCCAGTGTACGGGGGCTCGCCTGCTTGACGTGGAGCTGGTACCGGGTTGGGACGCTGCCCGCGATTCATTTGTTCCTCTTCAGTCGCATAGGGATCGAATTTGGGCACCTGGGCGAACTTGTCCACGCCACGTCGCAAAATCGGCGCATTAGAGGAAAATATTTTCATCATCGGATCACGAGACTCGATCATGGCATTGGCAGCTCGTTGTTCGCTGACCCTGGAGTGGTGCATTCCTCGTTTAAGGCGGGCTCCCATGTCCGAGATGTTCGCGATGCCCAAGTGAGCGACGAGTTTATCGCCATCCTCGCCCATCTCATCCACCAGGCTAGGAAAGCGATCCCGCTGGCAAGGTGCTTGGAAATACGGGCCTTTCGGATTCATTATTCAGCAATCTATATGAAATTTAATCAAGTAAAGAATAGCAAAGTTTTCAGATAAATTTTTAAACATTTACACTCGCCTGCTACTGTCGGCTGAATAGCAAAAAAACGTACTGTAAATAAAGCTCTTTGAAATAAATAAAAATTTGAAAAAGTCAAAGTCAACTTGGTTTTAAATTTATTTTTAATTAGTATTGGCAAAGTGTAAATTAATTTGACAGTTACGTATTACAATTAGTTCAATAATATACTTCTGATATATTGCCTTATAGAGCCAATACAATAAGTTTATATTCGTTTAATTATTTAGCAAATATCAGATCAAAAATTTTAGGAGTTATTAACGTCATAATTTTATATTTGGCTAATATCAAATAAAAAATTTAGTTTATTGAAGTATCGTTATACCAATTATGGATATATTAATTTAGTATATATAATATTAACCTTAAAAGATTGTGCACTTTTTTGGTTTGTTAATGTTTGTGGATGTCTCACAGCATTTTCTGCATCTATAAATTTCTCTTTAAAAAATTAACGTTGGCATGGAAACTTAAAATATGTCAGAAACTGAGATGATTGTTAACTTTATTAAAAAGATAAAAGACGCAAAAAAAAAAAAAAATGGATGGCAACGCACTTGCTAATTTCATTTTGTCAGTAAATTATCCAAACTGGAAATTAAAATCCATTAAAATGAAAGCCATAACAATAATTCAAATTACAACAAGGCGGAACAAGGCAAAAGTAAAATAAAAATAAAGCACAAAATACAAAAAATCATTACACCCTCGAAAAACTCTCGAAATGCTTGATTAACGTTCAGCGAAATCACAATAAAAGTAATTATTTTGATTACAATTCTAATGTGCGACATGAGAAGGAACTGAGAATAGAACTGAGAACTGAGAGATAGGCAGACAGTCAGACATACGTAGCGACACAGCGAACAGCCGAAAGGCAAATAAACATGCCCCCAAAATGAGGTATGTATGGGAAAAATGTGGAGAAGGCGTGGCACACACGCCCTTATAGGCACACACACACATACACACGGGCAACACATCAACATTAAAAATGTATTTTAATGTGTCGCCCGCTTTGTCATTTGGTTACCTTGCCGCCATTTTGACTGCCTGTTGTCATTTTTAATGTCTTTCATTTGGCACAATGAGGCCTTGTGGGCGTGACACATGCCCTCTTTTCCTCTCCCACTCCTCTCGCTCCCCCACCGCCAACAGAAAAACAAACAAACAAACCATTAGGCACATTTCATAGCGTTTGTAAATCATAGAATCCTGTCAAATTCCTGAACACCTCACACAGAGTCAGCTCGATTCATCCCCCCGTCGTGCAGCTTTTGCATTCCGCATTGTGTTTGGAACTTTGGCTTTGACTTTCAGCTAATTACTTGTGATTTAATTTGAATTTGTAATTAGCCAGCAAAATGCCATTTTTGGGACAGTTTTGACAGGCAACCAGCCGAGACCAAAGACCCAAAACAACTGCGCACTGAGCACTGAGCTACGTGAACTTCTGAAAGGTGTGAGCTTGTCTCATGTGTTGGATTAGCGCGCCAAAGTTTTTAATTAGACAAGCAGCAGGCTGGTGCTGCCAACTCACTGCAAAGCTGCCAACTCGCTTGACGTCAAAATTCCTAAGCGAGTCCACCGACTTCTGCATAAATGGAGAGAAAATTACACTGACTGATAATCTTGTAAAGTTCCTTGGATGTGTTATTAATAGTTTTGCTCGATTGATAGATATTAATTAGCGATGCCAAGTTGCGGTGTTTGACAAAACGAAACTGCCAACTGCATGCGAAGAACTGACAATCAAGATAAATTTGACATCAGGCTAGAGATGGTATAAAAAGTCAAAGAAAAATCACTTAAAATCATTCGCTGTGGGCAACAAAAGCACAGCAAGAAGCCATCAACAAGCTGCCCGGCCCCATCAGTTTACCCCCGTACCCACCTCATCTCCTGTCCACCTGCTCAGCTGACACACCCACATCATGAGGAGCCGATGCAGTCAAGTCTAACAAATGGCTGAGAGCTGGAAGCCGGGGAGCTAAGATGTCTGCTATCTAAAGCTGTTGATAAAGCGCACATTAAAATATATACGTATCTAAGTATCTCAAAGATACGACGGCGCCGTTACAGGTGAGGAGCGTCCTTCACTTCACTGCTACTGCTGCTGTTGCTGCTGCTGCTGCTGTTGCTTTTGGATCTCTCAAGCTGGAATGGGCGCATTCAAATGAAAACCGTGAGAATCAAAGCAGCAGCCAAGTGGAGCGTAAAGCTTTCAGTGCCTGGATTGGAGTAGAACTGACTGTGTCTGCTCAAAAACCTAAAACTGTCGGAACGATTGTCCAGAGGGTCGCTTTTCCCCCTCTGCCCACCTCTCTTTGCCTTCGTTTTGTGTTGGGTTTCGTTTTCTCTTTTTTTGTGTGTATTTTTTTTGCCTTTACGTTTCATTTATTACGCACAGATTTTTTTCATTTGAGTTTTATTTTTGGATTTTTTTTCTTCGTAAATTAAGAATTTCCTTGCAGCTTTTTAGTGCTTCTCAATGACTTGAATTCACGTCCCGCTCACAGTCTCTTAACTGACTGTTGGCGTTATAAAAGCCCAACGCTTCATTGCACAAACATAGTGGCAACATCGCAGCCTGCTATTTCTAAAGGCCTGTTGTTTTGCCAGAGGGGTGTAAGCTCAAAAGCAGCGACGGAGCGATGGAGGGATGGAGGGGATGAGAGAAAGCAAAGGGGATAGATACTTCGAACCGTTCTCTATCACTTAACAAAGCACACAACTTGGCTTGCGGTTGACACCCCAGAGACCCTACACTCTACACTCTACATACAACTACTAGTTTGATGTCTACAGCCCACAGTCAACACTCTAAAATCTAGCTCAAAGAGCTCCTCGAAGCGATATCATTTCTGCACACGTGAGCATTAAGTGTGAAGGGTGGTGAACGTTGTTGGGGTTGAGCGTTGCGATGCGTGTTTCTTTCAGAAAGTCTCAAAATGAAATTAATTAAAACAATATAAACAATAGAGCAAAGACATGCGTGCACCTAGACGAACAGTGAACCCAAGTTAGATGGGCTACAAAATGTGGCAAGGACTAAAGCGAGTTTCAAAAGATGCGTGTTTGATACTCCCATAATAATTATGTTACTTAGTGGTTTAAAAATATGAGTATTTTAAAATAAATTTTATAGGTTTACAAATACATATTTATAACTATTTTGGAAAAATATTTATATAAAATATTTGCCATTTTTAGATTAGAGTAAATAAATCATAAGAATAATTTTGTTCAAAATAAAATTAAATATAAATTAAGAATACATTTCAATAAAATATGGAGCACATTAAGCGAATAATTAACTAAATATTTTTAGCGGTATTTAAGCATTCAAGTATTAATAATATAAAAAGAAACAAGTAGGAAATCTAAAGTGCTTGACTATGAGATATCTGCTGCCCATTGTGAATAAAAGCAAAACAATGCGGAATTCATATTAAAATATACCAAATAAATGTACCGCTAAAATACTAAAACTTTACTAAAGGCTGTACTTGTTTTTTTGATAAAGTACTAAATTTAAAATGTACCATTAAAAATAAAAAATAAAATATTTTAAAATGTAATATGAATATAATCTAAAATACCTTTTACACTGCTTCGTAAAGTTACCTCTATAGTTAGGTTATACTGTAACATCATAACCACACAATTATAGACACTACACTCACACATACTCACTTATAAACTCACAGCCACAAGAACACACACACACACTTATATAGTTGAAAGGTCTTTGTAGTTTTACGAGTGACATAACCCATTCATATCATTCATTCAGATACTCGTATGAATTCTAGCACAAAAACTCACAATTTAAGCGTATTGTTTACACAGGGCAAAGGCAAATAAAATGCAATGAAAATCTGTGGAATAGCAGTGCAGAAAAATAGAAAATCTCCGACAAGACCTCAGACAGAGAAAGTGGGAGGAGAGAGAAAGACTAGATATGACTAGGAGTAAGTGCAGTTGAGTAAAGTAAATCAAAGCAAATAAAATAAGCAAATTATGAAATGTAGAAAAGACAAAAAGAGGGCAAAAGCAAGGAAAATAAATTCATCTTGCGTCTGTGCCACACTGAATCGGAGCTGGATCTCAAAAACTGGAACCAGAGCTGTGGCAAGGAGTCGCTCAAGATTGGACATTGATAGCGTACGTGGTCAGGCATATATATGAAGAAGCTCAGACGCTAGACGCAGCACAGCGAAGAGCAGCAGGAGCAGCAGCAGCAGCAACAGCAAAAGAAGAGGAAGAGATGCCGCAAAATGTGGCAGGGTAAACATGTTTAAAATATTTATGTTCCCATCTCGAAGCGAGTAGTTCTTGCTGCGGCTGCTCAACTATTATTGTGGTGGCACTTTGTCTTTGGCTTGACAAAAACCGCGTCTCCTCCTCCTCCGCTCATTTTTGAGCGCTGCCGCCCACCTGGCATTGTCTTGCGGCGACGTGTGGCATCAACACACGTTTTGGCAATGAACAGAGCAGAGCACGTGTGTTTATTTTTATTTGTGGCAATGGCAAAAGGCAGCACACACACGCAAGACCCAAAAGCAAAAGAGTGCGAGAGGGAACAAGAGGAAAGTCTTGTCGTTTTTGGCTGTTTTTTGCTGGAAATTTATGTTACAAGCTGCTCATAAATGTCAACGTTGCCGCAGTGCTCGACTCGACTCGCTTCGGCTTGGCTGATTGAAATTTTCATTACACACTTCTGAAAGGGTTGAAGACAACGAAGAAAAGACTGCAAAAAACTTTACCTGAAAGATACATACAAGGAAGTCTTTTCACGTTCAAAAGCATGTGTGATAACAAAACTCATAGCGAAAAATTCATATAAAAACTATATATATTTCAATTTATTAAATTTTTCATCTTTGCCTGCTTATACATAGGTTTTTTTTAATTAAATACAAATATTGTTCATTTCGAAATTCTTCTGTTCTCAATTAAATATTTACTTACTATTTTTCCAATTTCATATTTCTTTCTTCAAATATGGAATCATAGTGTGCAAAACCAGGAAAAATATTTAATCACATTGTAACAAGCCAAAAAAAAAGGCATAAGGAATTGCCAAGTTTTCATATGGCATCAATGTTGCAGGTAATATTTTGAGGCAATTTCCACTTGTTTGCTGTGCAAACATTTGCTTGGGCTTCACATTCTAATTCTAATTCTTTTCCTTGGAGACCTGTCGCATCAAATGCAAAGTAAACAGCATCATTAAAAGCTGAGCACCTGCGAGAGTATTTCACTGGGGGGTTGGGGTATGGTTGGGGCTATTAAGAACGTTGCCACTTCATTCAAATTAAGCATACGCCGTGTGGAACGGCCCTGGCCCTGGCCACTGGGAGGCCATCAGCCTACGTGAGAGCCACCACAAAAGACAACGTTGCCTTTTTGCTCACTGTTCAAATGTTAATCGCATTTCTTGGTTTTCCCACTCTGCCCTCCGTTTCCTTCTCCTTTTGCCACTTTGTCTGTGTGTCCTTTGGCTTCGACAGCACAAGATGTGAGGGGGGCAAAAAGGGTTTTCTTTGTCCTGCTAGCTGCCTTCTACCTTCTACCTTCTTCCTTCTGTTGCGTCCCGCACGTCAGTCACTCATTTGTTTTGTCTTCTGTGCGCTGCGTTGCCCACAAAATGAAAATGGAAATTGGTTTTCTCGGTTTCTCGCTGTCCTCGACCAGCAGTAGCAACAACAAATAACAGCAACGGCAACGACAGTAAGAGCACCAACAACAACATTAATTTAAAATGTAAATAAAGTGACAAATTACCTGAATTAGTGACACAGCGTTCATCGCATTTTCGCGCTGTCTGCTCCTTTTTCTTTCCTTCTCTAACCATTTTTTTCTCATTTTTTTCCTCTGTAGCCTATTTGTTTTTTATTTTTTTAAATGAACAATGCTTGCTTTTGCTGTGGTCGTCATCAATGTTGTTGACTTTCTTTTGCTGCACAGATTGTAATATAAGCTAATTGTATTCAAGAGGCCCAAAGGTAGGGTATTTTTACAGAAAATATTATGCAGACTATCCCCAAATTATATAGACTATCGAGGAATAAGCTCAATTTTGTTACAATTTAGTTTGTAAGGTATAAACATATATTTCACGAAAAGATCAATCAATCAGATATATTTTGTATTCTATATATATATTTTTAATGTACTATATTAATATAGCCTTAGATACATTTTAGTATTTTTGTGGTATATTATTTGGAATATCTTAAGAATACTACCGCACTGTTTTGATTTTATTCAAAATGGTCGAGCACACGCGACTGTAGCTTTTTTCTTTGTTTTTAGTATTATTGCGTGACTTATATTATAATTTATCCTTTGTATTACTTGTAGACCTTAAACAAAATATTTTTTAAAGATTATTAAATATTGCTGGAAATTATAAATGCATTTTTGAGTAGAAATCTATACAGAAATTTTATTAAAATTTTTATCAAACAAACTTTCGGATTGAATAAAATTAGTAGTTGTAGGCATTTTTATTATTTAATATAATATTTTGTAGCATCATAGTCTTTAAAAATTTAAGCACAATTAATCCTTTAGCTTAGCTTTCCAATAGCTTTCTACATTGAACTCTTATTACATTATGGCTACATCCCAATATAAAATTTCTAACATTACCAAAATATTATCTGTCCTTTTGCAATTCAAAACTTAAGTCTGTTACTTTAAAGCCTGGACGCAGCGAGCTATTAAATTCAATTATTTGGTAAGCTCAATATTGAATCAAGTTTGCAAGACATAGAAATGAGCATACAGAATACAGGACATTTCCGAATGAGTCGCAATCTCTAGATCTCTTCGCACAGCTGTCGTGTAAATATTTAATTTACGAAATTCCATAATAAAATTTTGCTTTTCATGGCACCTTCTGTTATTGTTGTTGCTTTTGCTTTTGCTTTTGCTTTTGCTGTTGCTGTTGGTGTTGGTGTTGCTTTAAGGCAGCTGGGTTTTCATTTCGCATGCCAATTGTTTGGCAAGTGTCAAAATAATAACAAGCCACCCCTTGGCAAGATTCAAGCTCAACCCCAAAAATGTGGCAGACTGAAAGCGGCCCACAAGCGAGAGTCAGCCCTTAGCACAATGCTGAATGCCAAGTGTCAAAATATTTCAGCAAATTTTTTTTATGTTAATTTTCTATTAATAAAATAAATATTAAATCAGAGCTGTGCGGGGTGACAAATGTCGCAAGACGACTCCCTTAACCGATGACTATATTAGAGACCAAAACCACTAATTTATCCCCAGAGACTGGGGACCAAGGTGGAAGGATGGATGGATGGATGAGGAGGTCAGAGGTGGGTAGGAAAAGCGGAAAAGCGCATACACAGCTGTTGCCTGGCTGGCTGGGAAACACCCTTCGCTGCGGGTGGTGACTTTGATTGGAGCTTTTCTTTTCCATTTTCCTTTTGCTTGCTTCTATTTAAATTTCATAAATTTAAGACTCACTGAGCCAATTTGATATTGTGTTATTAAATTTAACGTTTGGCTAACTCCCGCCTACTTCCAGGCTTCTCCAATTCGAAGTCCAAGTCCAAGTAAGTCGTTCATTTTCATGGCTCTGCGGCATTTTGTTTTCTAATTGTTATGGGACAACAACAATAGAAAGTCGAGCTGTTGTTGTTTGTTGTTCGTCTTCTTCCAGTTAGTGTTAACCCTTTTGCGTCTTAGTTGCCACGCGACTGCTGCTTAGCGGCTCATTAGCCAAGTTTTATGTTGCAGCCAAGTTGCCTGCTGAATGGGTCGATCGTTGAAGGGGAGGTTGCAGCAGCAACGTTGAGGAGAAGTTACCCATAATTTGTAGATGTTGTAAAACTTTTGGCCGTAAACAGGCGAAAAGATGATTTTCCACTTGCGCCTCGCAGCAAGCAATAAAAATTCGGTGTTAAATTTCAAATTTACTCACAAAATATTGTCGAATGCTGCGAGGCTGCAAATTATGCGAATCGATATTCAGATAATTACACTTATTTCAGAATAAAACTGGAGAAGCGGGAAACACTTTAATTGAAGGTCGAATAAGGAGTAAAATTAAATTAGAAACGATCCACTTGCAACAGATTTGTAAATTCACCTAATATGCAAATTTAAATATGTTAGTCATTAAAGTAAAATGGAATTTTAAATTGCTTAAGTAACTTCATAATTGAATTATTTTTTGTAATTAAATAAATGTAACGATGGCACATTAAAGTGCAATTTTAGATTGCATGCCTTGTTGGTATTAGTTAGCAATCTCTCCATCGATTGTTATCCATTCGAGCACTTTAATGTTTTTCGTTTAAGTGCAACGAATGGGAGCTTAGAATGCAAAACGCAGAACGCGCGTTGCATGCTGCAAATGCTCGTTAAATGTGTTCGTTGTGCAGTCACGAAAACAGGTAACAAAGTTTTGCAGTCAAGCCACCTACCGAAAAATATATTACCGATGCACACAGCTAGCTCCCCATTTCGGGGCAGTGCATTACGAGCTGTGTAAAATGTGTCTCTGGCCCCAAAACAATTTGCCAGCAGCTATTTTGCATTGCATATTTGCAGGCGCATAACTGTCTGCCTCCGTTGCTGTTGTTTTTGTTGTTTGCTGCTGCTGCAGCTGCCGGAATGTGCAACTCAGTGTCTGACTAACCCGTTTACCCAAGCTGGCGCCAGCTTGCAGCATGCAGCATGCAGCAAGCAGCGGAAGCTACTTGTTGGGTTAATGACGTCGTAAAAAGTGCTGCAGCTGCTGCTGCGTGAACTGACACCGTTAGCTACTGGAAACCCTCGCAACGAACTACCTGGTATAATAATTATCCGCAGCTTTTCCTTCTTCTCCAGCTCGCTTTCTCTCTGTCTCTCTTTCACTTGTTTTCTCATTCTCTTGTCTCAGCTCAGATTGCAGTCTGTACTGGTTACAGTTGTGTTTAAAGATGCTGCCAGCGAGCAGATAACAAGCAAGAAAGCGATGGACCAAATGATGTATACGATAATAGTGATGCTACGACGGCATTGCTCGTGCTTTTGGTATTAATTCCTTTCGTCTCGACTCGGATCCAATAAATCTCAAATAATTTAAGACGGAACTAAAAGCATTTTAAGTTTTTGCTTAGAAATCAGAAACATTTTTATTATAATTGTTGATCAGAAATAAGAAATTCGTATTTTACTTTAGGCGAAAAGTAAGAAATTATTAAATTAAGAATATTTTTTAAATACTTAAATTTTTATTTTATGTTTTTATTCGTAACACAGAAAGAAACAAATTATATTAATAATTTTTTTTAAGTCAGTATAAAAATATTTGCTGATCTATGCCATTTTATAAATCTATAGTAAAAAATGTTCCACATTTTTAAAGAATTCTCTATAAATTATTATAAATTATTATGTAAATTTCAAATTCTTTAAAAATTGTTTCAACTTTATAAGATAAACTTAAAAATTAAAGTTCTGTTAGATTCCTCTTCAAATTATTGTCTAAAATAATAAAAGTGAGCCCATCTCAAGCATGCCTTGTGCTCATGCTCAGTAGACTAAGCTATTGCAAAAAAATTATTTAAAGAAACTCTCACATTTTATAGAACTTTCGTCTTTGCCACATCAAGTTGAAAGTACTATAATAAACAGCAAAATTATTTCCTCCAACATTTTGGGCTAAACGAAATATTATTTTTCTTGTTCCTATTTCTGTGAAGTGCAGGTGAGATTTTAAAAAAAAGGCTAAAATTTCATTAATGGGCATTTCAACACCGAGATCACTTGCAGCACCAAAGAAAGGGAATCATCTTTAAGATGTGCGGATTCGGCTGTGGCAGCTACGGCTTTGGACCTTGGGGCGCATGTGGACCTTGGTCAGGTGCCTGTAGCTATGGTCCGTGTGGCGGTTGTGGCCCCTGTGGGGGTTATGGATTCTACGGCGGCTGTGGGCCAATGCGGGGCTGTGGTCCCTCTGGTCCGGCCTGTTGGCCCTTTGGCTTATATACGTGCTGAGCTTTGGAATGAAATTAGGAGCAATCTCGCATCTGAGCGTATAATGCCCCGACCGAAAGTTTCGCGGCACTGAAAGATGGGTGTTGCGTGTCTACATGAATCTTGGATTATTGGGTTTTTGGCTCTGTGGCTCTGTGGCAAAGCAACAAACACCCAACAAAGCACAAGGTAAGCTCTGTGTGGTATTCGTTTCAAGCAGCTCCCCTGTCAGTGGCGTCAGTTTTTGGCCTTGAGGTGTGAGCAATGTTAGCTAGCAAGCAAGGAAACAGATTGCGGAGCCATTTCGAGTGCTAGGCAAATTGAAAATTGCTTGACAGCCGAAACAAAGCGCAGTGCTTGTGCGTTGCCAATAAAAAATTTTACAATCGCAAATAGAGAAGGTCGAAAAGAGGACTCGGAGGGTGGGCGCAATTCAATAACTCGTGTGCAAAGAGTTGACGTGCGTTGAGAGGGGTTGGGGTTCGATTGTAAACAAAACTCGTAATTTGAATTCCTTACCGAGGCAAAGTCGTCGCCGTCGTCGTCGATGTCGTGTCGCGTGTGTAGGTGCAAAAGGTAAAGCGGATTTCATTCTCTTTCATTCCCCGTTGTCGGTGGCAACATGAAAAGCGCCAAAGAAAGCTCAGCTAGCAGTGGGACAGGATGAGTGTGTGCGTGTGTGATTTTTATTACGGAATTTTTCGTGCTTTTGTGTTCATTGTTTATTTGACTGTTCTTTTTTTGTGGGATGGGCAGTTGGAGAGAGAATTTAGCACCGGTAAAGCCGCCTGCAGTGCCAGCAAAATTGTACTTTGCTTTATGCCGTATTGCCGTTGCAAATTGCTGGCGCTCTCTGTTGTTCTGTAGCTGCGCTACGGGTGGGCCTGCTCGAAAGTATGCTATAAAAATTTGCAATGCGAAATTTCCAACAGCTAACTTTATTAATGCAAATGTGCTTTTACAAAAGTAATCCAAGTTCATTTACAGATTGCTCTTGGACAGTTTTGCCATATGGATCGATGCTGCAGATTAACCTTAAGAATTTCTGTAACTATGGCGTAAGAGCAACCACCAATAAAATTGTATTGTCTTGAAGTAAACTGCAATTGTTTGATTTCGTTGCTTGCCTTTCTTAGGCTCTGTTCCTTCTGCTAGTGGTTCTAAGCCCTGTACATGCTAGCTTACCTTGTTTACAAGCCTACTTCCCCCTCCCTCACATCTCGTTTGTTTGCTACGCCAACGGCAGTTGACAACATGTCGCGGCAAATGGCTGGCGGCCTTAAATGGCAGCGTGAAGAACACAAGCAAAGAAACTGAAAGTCATGAAAGTCGCTTGCTGTGTTTGTGTGTGTGCGCGTTTGCTTTTACTTTTTAGCCTTTTGCTGTTCACATTCCTGTTGCGCTTAATGTCGCCTCACGCCCCACGCTCCACGTCTCCCTCCTATCTTCGCTCTTTAGCAATTTTCATGCTGTGTCACGTTATTTATTTCTGTTGTAATTTTTGAGCCTGGCAAAACCCTTTCACAGTTTGTGCTGGCAAAAGTTTTCTCCTACTGCCTCGAAATTAACATAAAAGCAACGTTATCACAGTGTGGGCGTGGCATATGTGCATATGTGTGCGTCGTGCCTGTCTCTTGGCTGTTTAATTATTTTGTTAAACAGTCGCAAAGTTACGATAACGCCGTCAAAGTAGGCAACGCCCCACGCGTCTTCATTTTGGGATCTCCCGCGCTCCTCTCGCCGCTTGTGTCAACCATTTTTATGGGCAAAACATGTTGGCCAAGCCGTTAATACACAATCCTTGGCCGCAACTAACCCCCACAAAGTAATGGACAGGCTGTGCAACAGTCGAGTCGCTCTCTCAATAAGCCTTAAAGCGCATTGTGGTCACTTTTGGATGTCGTTGTTCGCCGCCGCTCTTTTTTTTTGCTGGTCAACTAAATCCCCTTATGCTATTTTTGTAAAGCCCATCTCAGGACGCTTGACTTTAATGGCACTTTGACAACAAGAGTTAGAGAGGGGACCGGGGAGCGGTGACTTGGCAAAAGCTTGGTTGTGAGTGTCACGCATTTACAGAGCGAATACCTTAAATACTTTTTGACTTTTCTTTTGAGCCAAGTGCAAAATATGTCTTTGTCGCAGTCCGCAGTCTCCCCTTTAGCCCATTGCGACCCCACAAATTACTCACACACACACATGAGTGTGTCATTATTTGCTTTGACGAGCCGCAAGTTGGATGGGGTCCCTATGATAATATGAAAACTCCTTTGACTCCCCTTTGGTCATAGTACAAAAGAGTGAAGCTGCTATTTAAGCACTTTCAGCAAAACGAGGCCAATTTTAGACCACATTTAAGGCAATCCAAAGTATTATTTGTGTTGGATACTCTTACTTTTTAAGGGAATAACTGCTATAGTATAGAGTTATAGTAATAACATTTGAAAAAAAAAATAATTTTAAGGCTAATTCATTTGGAAAAACTCCAAGCTAAGACTTGCACACTAAGGATTAAATAATTTGAGATTTAACCATTTGATGATTTCGATGATTTGTGTAGAATATATATTGCTGATCTGTGTCACTAGCCAAGGCGATATAGCCATGTTCATCTGTCCGAGAGCCTGCATAAAAGCCTAGATCTTAGAGTTAGAGACATTTTTTTTCGATACCACTTGAAATGTTTGCACGCAGATCAAGTTTGTTACAAAAATTTTGCCACGGCCACTTTCTCAAATATGTACATAAATATCCAATAACTAAAGCTATAATTGCGAATTTTGATGTTATATTACAACTGTAGTATTTTATGATTTATTTTGGGTGTAATCGAATAAAGATAAGTTATTAAAAAAAACGTTTTTAAGGCTAAAAACGGGTCTTAGTAGCTTTGGCTGAGAATCTGGTATATTTTGCACTCTGTGACTTATTTCGTACTTTATCAACATAACAAATATGGTCTTTGGTATATTTTATTATTTTTGTGGTACATAATTCGGTATATTTAAAGAATAATACTGCACTGTTTTGCTTTTATTCAAAATGGCTTTCTTATTTGTTTTTTCATAAAAATTGTTTTTTAAAATAACTACAGCAATTTTTAATTTGATTCAAGCCGACCCATAACTAATATAGAGATTATTATATGTACTAAAAAGCATGACTCTATGTTAGCTTCTAAATTATGTTTACTATTCGATTGCATGGTAATAATCTAAAATATACTTTATCTGCAAGCAAGGGTTACAAGTGTTGCCGAAAAAAATATATGTTTATCTCGTAAAGCCTTTAAGATTCAGTGTTTCATACAGACAGATAGGAGGACAAACTTAGCCCTATATTCTCGGTTGTTAACGCTGATCACTTTACAGGTTGTCAGATGACTCCTTCTGCTTGTTATATATGAACATACATTTGAGGTGGCGCAAAATTAATAAATAATAAATTAATATTTAACCTTCTAAAATATCAGTATCAAATATTTAACTATAATATCTGGAAAATATTTAAACATACTTTAATATTAATTTGTATGTTATATTTGCCCTCGTTAATAAAAATATCCTTTTCATTACACTTTTTGACCTGTATTGGCATTTGCATTTCTTTATTTTACATCAATAAATTGAACTCTGATTGAGAGTCGTATACTTAATCAATTAGCATGTAATCTGGTGGATTTTGTCATTTGCATTTTCCTTCTGCATGAAGCGGTTTCAATTGAAGCTTGGTCTCTGTTTTGACTGCTATCTAAGCCGTGGGCTGCACACAGCGGGTATTCTCGGGCAGATCACAGATGCCCTTCAGGGCATTGAAGTACTTGGAACCACAGCTAACCTGCAGAGGCTTACCGTAGCGACAGATGTAATAGTTGTTGCAGCTCGTCAAGGAAGCCAGCATGAATCCGTCGGGCTTATTGCGGCACACGTAGCTCGTATAGATGTCCATATTCAGCTCACTGGATGTCGATGACATGTGCATGGGCTGTTGGAAAACTTCTGGCAAAGGACCATTTGGCATGGCTACCGGACGCACTTTTTGGGACGAGTGCACTAACTTGTTAGACGATGCGGCTGTGGGACATTTTGTAGTAACGACTGGAGCACATGGTGTGGTTGTTACCTCAACACAAGGAGTGGTTGTTGGATCAACGCATGGAGTGGTTGTTGGATCAACGCATGGTGTGGTTGTTACCTCAACACATGGAGTGGTTGTTGGATCAACACATGGAGTGGTTGTTGGATCAACACATGGTGTGGTTGTTACCTCAACACATGGTGTGGTTGTTACCTCAACGCATGGTGTGGTTGTTACCTCAACACATGGTGTGGTTGTTACCTCAACGCATGGTGTGGTTGTTTTCGTAGTGACTTCGGGAGCACAGGAGGTTGTTGACTTGGTAGTCACGGTTTTGGTTGTGACTTCGGGAGCACAGGTGGTTGTTGCCTTGGTGGTTACGGTTTTCGTTGTGACTTCGGGGGCACAAGAGGTTGTTGTTACTTCAGGAGCGCAGGAGGTGGTTGTTGTTGCCTTGGTGGTAACGGTTTTCGTTGTGACTTCGGGAGCACAGGTGGTTGTTGCCTTGGTGGTTACGGTTTTCGTTGTGACTTCAGGGGCACAAGAGGTTGTTGTTACTTCAGGAGCGCAGGAGGTGGTTGTAGTTGCCTTGGTGGTAACGGTTTTCGTTGTGACATCGGGAGCACAGGTGGTTGTTGCCTTGGTGGTCACGGTTTTGGTTGTGACTTCGGGGGCACAAGAGGTTGTTGTTACTTCAGGAGCGCAGGAGGTGGTTGTTGTTGCCTTGGTGGTAACGGTTTTCGTTGTGACTTCGGGGGCACAAGAGGTTGTTGTTACTTCAGGAGCGCAGGAGGTGGTTGTAGTTGCTTGGTGGTAACGGTTTTGGTTGTGACTTCAGGAGCACAGGTGGTTGTTGCCTTGGTGGTTACGGTTTTGGTTGTGACTTCGGGAGCACAGGTGGTTGTTGCCTTGGTGGTTACGGTTTTGGTTGTGACTTCGGGAGCACAGGTAGTTGTTGCCTTGGTGGTTACGGTTTTGGTTGTGACTTCGGGAGCAGGTGGTTGTTGCCTTGGTGGTTACGGTTTTGGTTGTGACTTCGGGAGCACAGGTGGTTGTTGCCTTGGTGGTTACGGTTTTCGTTGTGACTTCAGGGGCACAAGAGGTTGTTGTTACTTCAGGAGCGCAGGAGGTGGTTGTAGTTGCCTTGGTGGTAACGGTTTTGGTTGTGACTTCAGGAGCACAGGTGGTTGTTGCCTTGGTGGTTACGGTTTTGGTTGTGACTTCGGGAGCACAGGTGGTTGTTGCCTTGGTGGTTACGGTTTTGGTTGTGACTTCGGGAGCACAGGTGGTTGTTGCCTTGGTGGTTACGGTTTTGGTTGTGACTTCGGGAGCACAGGTAGTTGTTGCCTTGGTGGTTACGGTTTTGGTTGTGACTTCAGGAGCACAGGTGGTTGTTGCCTTGGTGGTTACGGTTTTGGTTGTGACTTCGGGAGCACAGGTGGTTGTTGCCTTGGTGGTTACGGTTTTCGTTGTGACTTCGGGAGCACAGGTGGTTGTTGCCTTGGTGGTCACGGTTTTCGTTGTGACCTCGGGAGCACAAGAGGTTGTTGTTACTTCAGGAGCGCAAGAGGTTGTTGTTACTTCAGGAGCGCAGGAGGTGGTTTTCGTTGTGACTTCAGGAGCGCAAGAGGTTGTTGTTACTTCGGGAGCACATGGAGGAGCGCAAGGAGTAGTTGTTACTTCGGGAGCGCAAGGAGTTGTTGTTACTTCGGGAGCGCAAGAGGTTGTTGTTACTTCAGGAGCGCAGGAGGTGGTTTTCGTTGTGACTTCAGGAGCGCAAGAGGTTGTTGTTACTTCGGAAGCGCAAGAGGTTGTTGTTACTTCGGGAGCACACGGAGTGGTTGTTGCTTCGGGAGCGCAAGGAGTAGTTGTTACTTCGGGAGCGCAAGAAGTTGTTGTTACTTCGGGAGCGCAAGCAGTTGTTGTTACTTCGGATGCACAAGTGGTGGTCACTGTTTCAGCGCAAGGTTCAGCAGCAGTGTTGCTACCAATGACGGCGAACGGCGCGACTGTTTGCTTAACTTCAACGCAGCCAGTGTTGTAGTTGACACATTCCTTGATCTTGGCATCGAAGAAGTACGAACAGACAGTCTCGAGAGCGAGACCACTTTGGCACTCGTAATACTTGGAGCAGCTTCCGGGCACCAAAGCGCGGAATCCATCAGATTTATTCACGCAGACAAAGCGACGATATAGCTGATTGTTCACAGCAGCCACTGAGGTTCTGATGTTGGCAGCATTGCTGACGGCCACCAAAAGGGCCAGACAGCCGAGGACTAAAAGAAGGAAGAATTACGAATTAGTCCTGATAGTGTGTCTTATATGTGGTCCTCTATATACCGTAATGGGATCTCATTTTCTATGTAGAAATGAGATTGAGAAGCTGCTATTCCTTGGTTATCGATCGCTGGTAGCAAACTTGCTACAGATGCTTTCCACAAATGACATTGCTCCCAGTGGTAGTCGCTTTTATATGGTAGCTGCAGTGTAGCGATACGCATCTCTGCTACATGATGTGGTTGCCTTATCTCACATGATAGATAGATAGCCAGTTACCTTGATATTGACTGCTGCCGGGAGGCTGTGCGGTAAGTGTCTGCAGTGTGTTTGATGTCAGACCTATTGGCATATCTTATCGATTACAATTGGTTCGTCACCATTTTTCAATTTATTTAATTGTTTTGTACTCGGAAATGTAACAAAGAGTCCCTTACAAATCTCCATAGTTCCCACTGTACTTCAGAACCAACAGCCCACTGATTTTCTCAGGCTGTGTTTGTGGTCAGTGCCTGGTGACGTTAATTTATCAAAGGAATTTACAATTGTTTAATTAATTAGATGCTTGCCACATTCGTACACACACACACACACACACACACACACACACATATGCAAATACTCACTCACTCATCAACTGCACATAGCAGAGCACGAGTTAAATTGAACATATTTGCTGTTGAGTCGAGTGAGCTGGTCAAGTTGAGGGTCAATGCAGCAGCTGAGCCACTGCCAATGGAATTCATCAGCCCTTCCAAAGCATTTACAGCATATTTACTTCAAAGGAATTAAATCTCGAAGTACCAGAAATATTTTATTTGTTTTCTCAATGTGATATGCAATACGAAAAAGTTCAATAGCACTTAAACTTTCAAAATTATATTTCCCTTTATGTACTCTGCTTAATTTATTCATTTATTTTTTGACATTTTAGATGATTATTTCATAATATACATTGCAAAAATTAATGTAATTAATTCTATTAAAATCATCTTAGATTTTATCTGTCTTTAGTAGCTACCTTTAGTAGAGAGAAAATGCGTACGATATCCAATTCTTTTATTTTTATTAAAATCTATTTTAATAAATATGTTTATGAATTTATTTATGTAGCTGAAAAAATCACGAAATGATTTTCAGTAGTTAAAAGTCTTAATTTTATAATAGTATTAATAGTCTTAAGCGGGACCAGCTTTTAGAGGTTGCTAAACATTTGAACACATTAATTAATTTCTCGAAAAGAGTATGTTTATAAACATTATAGAAGGATGTTGTCAATTGACTTGAATACCTTATGTTTAAACTTTCGTTCCATTGAGAAAATATACGATGCATGTGGAAGCAGCTGCTTGCTCGTTTTTTCTGGAATCCCCATGATAAGAATCAAGCAGAATGAAGCAGATGTAGTACGCCTGATAGTACCCACGTAGTAGTTTGTAATTACAATTAAATTGATAAGGAATCGCAGTGCTTGGCGGGTATATCAAAACCGCGTTATTTCCGTGACAAAAGTCGTGCGTGTGCGTGTTCGAGGGTCTCTCTTGGGGCTTTCTTGGCATGACCATATTTCATGGCACATCAAAAACAATTATCAGAGTCGAGGCTTGTGATTACCATCTACTTGACGGCAACAGGAAACATTACACATACCATGCAAATACTTGAGGAAATGCCTACAAATATACTAGAATGTCTCTACTTTTAATATAAAGTGTATCTGTAATTCGGTTATAAATAAATCAACTTTAATTATGTTTTCATTTGAAAATTTGCTGAACAACTTGTCAACGCTTTTTTTCATTGGAAGAAATTGTTTTTAATATTTACTTGTTGAATCATTTGTGCAGCACAGAAAGCGGAAAAGTTCACAAGAGAAATAATGACTCGTGATTTTTTCGCGGAAGAAACGAGTTAGAATATTTCCGATGCGAATATTGCCCATGAAATGCGTAATTTAAACATTAAAATGAAACTAATTAAATTTTTAAAATATTCATAGAAATTTAATTATACAAAAATATATTTTTCAATGGTTGCAAAGTCTCTCAAAAGTAATTAAACTATTAGCTAACAAATATTTATTTGTTCAACTCAAATAAAATGCCAAAAAACGGGGTGGCAAAAAAACAACAACGTTGCTCTTTTGACAGTTTATCCATTACATAAATTTATATCAATATCTAAACAGAAAAAGACATGAAAATTAATTTCAAATTAGAATTCAATTTGGAATAACTACAAATGGCGTACGAAAAATTATCAAACACACATTAAGCGTGGCCAACAACAACAACAACAGCAACAGCATTGACAACATTGGCAGCAGTGGCAATAACAACAATAATAACAATAACAACAGCGGCATCGGCAGCAATGACAACAACTTGTTAGGCCATAAAAAGTGTTTGCTATTACCGGCAATTACATTAAAATCAGGCAACAACGACAACAACAAAATCCATATAATAAAACATTTCAACGAAATTGAATTGAATTTCTGTAACGACAACCCTTTCAAGGTGGTCGGCCCCAAACCGCTTCACAGGCGAAAAAAGGGGGTCAAAGAGGAAGGCAGTTGGTTTGTTGGGTAACCCAACTGAAGGCAACAACTGTGCAAACATTTTGGGTCAACATTTTTTGATATTGGTGACCGCCTGCAGCGCATTAGCCAAAAACCGTGGACACAACCAGAGCGAAAGAGTTGGTGTGAAGTAAAGATAAAGAGGCAAATAGATAGTCAAGGAGAGAGAGAGAGAGAGAGAGAGAGAGAGAGAGAGAGAGAGAGAGAGAGAGAGAGATAGACAAACTAAAGGCTACTTTTTATCAAAATCAATAGTTTAAAATTTAAATTCACTTTGGCATGAAAAACTTTAAATTTTTCATGCGCTTGCCAGAAGCCAAAGCCAAAGCTAGAGCTGTGCTTGCTTACTTGCTTATTTATGCGACTTTATTTTACACTTGACTAAATGCATTCGATAACACAAAAAGAGAAACGAGTAGAAAAAAGAAACAAAAGAAATCACTTAACCCTTGAGCGACCCCGACACATGCGAAATTGACTTGAATTATCGAATTTCGTATGGGTTCTGCAACTGGGCACGGCCATCGTCTGTCGGGCGACCCTTTTATCAAACTTGAACTCAAGTTCAGGCATCGGCATCGGCACCAAAAACAAGAAACATCTACGAGTGCTTAGGACCAGCAATGGACGACTTTTGGATACTATAGAAACATATTTAATCGAAAATATAAGTAACTTTTCGAAAAAGCTTTGAAAAGATTAAAATAACATAATGAACATTAACAATAGAAATATCTAATATGTATTATGACAAATTATCGATTGGTTAAAATAGAAGCGAGGATCTCTATTCTAGAAGTATATAGAAATAACTGTTAAAAGTTCCAATACAAGTTTATATAAAAGTTTTAATATTCTTGAAGTAGATAGATAAAACTGTTCAAAATATGAGTCTTTGTTAAAATATTTGTAAAATAAAAAAATCAAAAGTTTTTGAAAATATATTTAACTTAGTTCTAAATGTTTTTATGTTACTATGGCAAATTAGAAAATGTTGGATAACATTTATTTATAACTTTCTTATAAATCACGCAACTCTATGGTAACATTTTTAAAGGGTATTGAAGCGAAAGAGCAACAAAAACAAAACGGCGGGCACACATGACGCGTAGCCGAGGGAAACGAGGGGATCAAACGGAATATAAATCAGTTTAATGATTTTTATGCCAGTAAAAACAAAAAGGAAAATACGCACAGCGAACGAGTACGAAAGAGATAGAGACATTGAGCGAAAGAGAGGAAAAGAAGAGACAGAGCGTGGGTTGTGTTTGCATTGCTTTGCTTGCCGCCGGAAGCGGAAGTTGGCGAAGTGTGCGAAAAAATGAAATAAAATAAAAAATGGACGACGCAGCCAGCTTTAAAAGCTGTTGGCATTTCGTTTAAGGCATCGCTGGCTTTAAATCTAGAGATGAGTGCGCCAAACGTTGTACGCCGTAAATCATAAGCAATAAACCGTATTTTGTAATTTCCTTAGAGCGCGCAAAAGTGTGAATTAAGTTCAATTGGATTGCCAAGTGCGCTTAGCAATCGAATTACAAGCAAACTTATTGATTTTCATAAATGAGATTTTGGTTCGCATATTTAATGGGCTCTCCCACTCTTTCGCTTTCTCAGTTCGAACCCTTTAAGACAGTACAGTCCCCTCTGCGCCGAAGCTGTGACTGCTGCTGTTGCCATATCTCAACGTTTAATTAATGTCACTGACATTTGTCAACTTGAATTTCATAATTTGCGCCTCAAACTCAGCCTACCCAACCACCTGACTGACTCACCAAACCGGCGACGTCAGCACGGCACCTGCAATGACAATCCGCCCTACTGCAACCCCATCCTGATGCTGCCGTCGATGGCAGCTGCTTACCCCATTGGACTGCCAACATTAGTTTCAATAATAAATTAACCTGTAACTCAAACTCGGCTGCTTATCTTGCCATAAGTCAGTCCAAGTCAGTCCAATGCCTTTTGCACTCCACTGAGTCGCGTACGCAGCGCAAAATTTAGTTAGCAGAGTGCACTCGACTGAATGTGTGTGTGTGTGTGTGCTTATAGAGTGTGTGTTGTGTGTATCTGGCATGCAAGTAAATTTATTTCAGCACAAGACAAACTCTACATGCATCCACAGGCGTCTCTTTGCCTCGTCTCTCAATGGCATCTTCCGGTTTCTGCTTCTGCTTCGTCTGCGCCAGGTAACTTCAAGTTGTGCCATCGTGTGTTTAGTTCTTGCTTTCTTTTCAATTATTTATCAGCTGCTTTCGAGGCAAGCAAGCAGTTTAGCTAAAGCATGCGAAACAACAATGCCAAGCACGCATAATATCACCGACTGATAAATTCAACCAAAACAAGTGAGCATTAACATCTGACATGCTCTCTGCATAGTAACTGAGCTCCTAATCGCTCGTCCAAGCTCCAAATAAATAGCACAGCTCACGCTTGAGCCAAGAAATTTATTGTGAAATCAGTAATAAATATCTCTTCTATTTTCCATATAATTTTCTGTTATTCAACTAGTAATTAACGTGTAAATAACGTTAATATAAAAACAAGAAATACTTTTTATATATATTAACATAATGAAATTACTTGTAAATATATGAAATTATTGAAAATTCTAATATATACCAAAACATATATTTGATTTATCGATATTATACTACATTTAAAACATATTATATAGAACAAAATATACTAGATTGTCAGCCAAAGCAACTAAGACCCGATTGGAGTAGGCGTTTTTATAATGTTATATACATTTTTCTCTACTCTATGGGTATGATGATTTTTTAGATTTTTGTTTAATAACTTCGAGTAGGAAAGTTCAACAGATAAAGTATTTATAATCGCAGAATCCCAAATGATATGTTCATTAACTTTAACCCTTAATAGCTTTAATAGTTTTGCCTATTCCAAAAAATTTAATTTCTTGCTAATGCCTTTCGTATTTTAAAATATCATTGTTGAAAGTCGTAAGTAGTAAATGAAACATAAAGTATATCATATACGCATTTGATAAGTAAATCAGTTATTTCCTCCTTACTTCGATGACAACACTGATCAACTGAAGTGATTGCTTCGATATGCAGCACTTATGTTGTGATGTGCTTTGGCTTTCACTTTTGATTTGACTCACATCGACATGTGAGCCATGTGCGTATACTTGATGTTTTATGATTTATGCCAAGTGCGATAACAATATAAATGTATTTTATCTCTGGCGCGAGTCATCAGCATTTGCGAGTCACAAAGCAAAATCCCTTTACAATTCGCAGGACGAAACTTTAACGCGGCTCCGTTCCGTGCTCCCCCCTTTTGGATCTGTTCCCCTGGCTGGTCCATAAAGGGTCCCCACATCGAGTGCCCAAACACATGAATACATAAAAACGACAAACAAACGTGCTCATATATATGCAGTATATACGAATTCATATGTGTACTTATCTGCAAGTGTGTGTGTGTGAGGAGTGTATAAAAAGTAACGCTGAAATAAAAATAACTGAAATATGCACACACACACACACAAACAGAGAGACACGCACACACCTTTACGATTGCTGAAGGAGTAAAAATGTAACGGCGAAAATGTACAGCGAAATTTACACGCTAAATGCGTCCCAAAAGAGAGCAAGCCAAAGTCATTAAATGTTGGCCAGGTGGATCTGTAACACGCGGAGACTGTAGGCCCAAAAAGGTTTTACATGTCATTGCGGCATGCCACACACACACACACACACAACACCAATACACTGGCATACCTTAAGAGCGACCCAGAAATTGACATAAATACATAATGAGCAACAATTTCATGTGCTACAACTCCCTCCTTCTCCTTCTCCTCCTCTGCCTCCGCCTCTTTCTCCTCCTGCTTCTTCTCGTTTACTACAAGTTTGTTGTGGGCGTGGCTAAAGTGCGTGTGTGTGTTTCGAGGCTAAAAAAGCGTAAACTCTTACTTTAATTTCCCGCCGGAATTGGCCCAAGAAAACGACCGTCAAGACTGTGACTGCGAGCCTGTCAACGTTCTGCCACAGCGCCTAGTTGTATGCAATTAATGTGGTTTTTCAAGAAACTACTTAGAGAAGTCACTCGACTGTCTTCCAGCTAAGCGATACTCTTGCCTTGATAAAGGATAACGTGTCTATGTCAAGCTAAAGTGCTGTCAATCAATCTGCTAGACAAACAATGTTCCAAGTGTTATTGTGATTGAGTTACAAATAAATTGACATTAATTCAAAAAATGGTTTATTTTTGGATTGTTTTATAAAAGTTTTATTTATTAAGGCTCACTCTAAGCAGTCGATAATAAACCGAATTTTGAATTACATTTAATGCTAACAATTAAGTTAAGATATTCTTGATATAAGTTATAAATTACAAGAAGTGACAAATAAAATAAATGTACTTATGTGATAACCTTACGCATAAATTTGATCTATCTTCAGTCTCTTTTCTTGTGAAAACTTTCTTAACTTATGATCAGGCTAAACATATAAGAAATTGACTTCTTGGATTTCAATTTAAGATTAACAACATGAAAATATATATGAATTACTGTTTTTTTTTTTCTTTTTCTTTTCTCATGCAGACTTTAGTAATTTATGGCTTTGATTTTATATTAACAAAACTCAAAATGAAAATATATTTTAAATATTTGCTATTATTTTGCTCTATCTCTCTGCTCCATTCTCCTTGACTGTCTCCACTTATGATCATATTTATTATGTCTATTTCTCCTAGATCTAGACTTCTCTAATGTTTCTCAACGAAGCACTCAGCTAATATGCTCCTTGCATGATCATAGCCAAGTCAAAGTCGTTGGCTGGTCTGGTCTGCTCTAATATTAAGGCCAAATTGTTGGCTGCCAGAGTTCACACGAAGCGAAGACGAGCCAAAGAATTCCCGTGAGACATTTTCAATTATTTATTATTTATGCCTGGAATGTTGCGGAAGCCTGAGGTGGAGTGTGAGAGTCGGGCGTGGGGAGTGGGGAGTGAAGTGAGGAGTTGAAATGAGGGAATGGGGTGATGAGTCTTAGCAAGCCACTAGCCATATGTGTCGCATCTTAGTAGTGTTGTCCTGCCTGTTGACAAATTTGCAGACGAGCTTTAATGTGGTCGAGCGCAAAGTAGCAAAAAGGCGAGGCGAACGTGAAAATTTCGTTAAGAAAATTATTTACATTTGCAAATTTTATGAGCTTTGTTTGGGAGCGTTAAGGCAACTCTCCAAGGGCTGCATGTTAAATGTAATGCAGTATGTGTGTGAGTGTGTTTGCTTAGGGTGTGGGTGTGTGGAGGTGTGTAGGGTGTCTCCTCCAACCCCTAACTCCACCCCAACAACATTGGCTACCTACGAGTACGGAGTACATATCTCTCCTTCAGTCTTCATGTCTTGCTTTCTGGGTTTTCCACGTGTCGTACTTTTTAACCGTATTAAATTACATCCCTGTTGGCGTTTATTAATGGCGCAAACTTTTAATGAGAATGTGCATATTTAATTGCAAAGCCAGGAGAGTGAGACAGCATCAATGCGCGACTGAGACACACAGATGGCGAGAGAGAGGGCAAGAGAGAAAGAGAGAACGCGACTTAATTTTCACTGCTGTTGTTGCTGTCCTGGCAACCGCTGAGACTTTTTTGAGCTCCCAACGATTTTCCTTTCTCTTTCTCTATCTCTCTCACTCCCAATCTGTTTTCCTCTCTTGCACTCTCGTTGACTGTCAGCCCTTTCCAGTTGAAACCATATTTGTTTACCTACTGCGGGTTTTTACCGACAATGCGAATGGGAATGGGCATGAGAATGGGTTCTGGGAGTGCTACTTAGCGGCAACATCATCAGCATTAATGTGCCCAGGTCGTCATCATAATCAGCGTTGGGTCGCCCACGCAAATTGTCCGGTTGTTGCTTTGTTGTTTCTTGCTCCATGTTGCTGTCAGCGATAGAGAGAACGAGACAGCAAGGAACGCATTTAAAATGTATACTAATTTCTGGGACAAGCATTAAAAGCTAGCCGTGGTTGCTAAAATGCAAAACCTCTTCAACAGTTAATATTACCTAATGTACTAAAGGTGAATAAACCCTCAAATTTTCTACTGTTTTATTAATTATTTGATGCTATCATCAATCAACTTTCAACTAAATTGAGGAAATGTGCTTAAAGAGCTTCCAACAAAAAAACTCCAACTTTGTCAGGCTAATTTGATTGCTTTTCAAATGTAATTCACTAAAAATGAATGCCTTTAAATGATAAATTAATGAATACCCTGAAATACTTTACACAACATACTTAATACTTGAACATCACTTTCTAAATTATTCAAAACTATTATATATATAAATTTTACTAAAATAGTTTATTCTATTTCATATCATACCCATAATTTCTAAAAGATATTCAAATTCATATGCTATACAACTTCATTGCAACTAAGTAGTTATGGACAAACTAGCGAAAATAGTTTCAATTAAATTCATTTGCATTTCATTTCATGCTGCATCGGGGAAAGGGGGAGAAAACTCAGTTAAAACAACTCCACAAAAATAGTTTGTTTATGTGTGCATTTTTGTTGCTAATTTGACTAAAATTGTGGCCTGGGAATTATACATACTCGCCAACTGTATGCAAAAAAGTACAAATAGAAAGCACATTTCGTTAGTTTATTTTAGAGAAATGCAAAACTCAAATGAAATATCATTGAACTCCTGTCCAGTTCGGTCAGCTATCAAAATGAGTGAACACAACTGAATTGAATTGAATACCTCGAAATATATTCGGGGCAAAACTAGTCAAAACAATTAATACAGCTGCGGCTTCGGAGTGTTCTCCCTCCTCCCCCTCCCACAATTTATACCATACAATATTTTTTGGGTGAAGTGAGCTAACAACACACTGTCGCTGTCGATGTCGATGTCACTGGCGTAATGCCGGAATACCGGATGTCAGAGGCGCCAATATAGCTCTATTTCCGTTGTGTTGCAAACGCTAGAGCAAAAAAAAATAACTTTGTATTCATTTGGGCACATATGTGTGCTGTGCGCCATGCATGGCGTATACGTATTATTTCGGTTGCCCTCACAATAAATTGTCGGGCACCAGCAACAACAACCACAACAGCAACATCATGCGATGCGATGCGATGAGTTGAGCTATGGGGTTCTCAACTCCTTACCGCAGCTCCAAATAATAAAAAAAACAGTAAGAAAGCTTTTGTCGAGTGTGCTCGACTTGGAGATACGCGTTACGAATTGTGAATAAATGGAAAACAGTAATTTAGATATACCAAATTAATATACCGCAAAAATACTACAAATATACCAAAGGCTATATTTAGTATCTTAATATAGTCGCAAATTCAAAATATGCCCTAGAGTGCAATATATACCAGATTATCAGCAATTCAAATATCTTGGTGCTTATAGGTGCGGTGTTAATTTTAATATATGTATAACAAATTAATAAACCACCAAATTACTAAAAATATATCAAAGGCAATATTCAGTATATTGTATATTACATTCCAAATATTCCATGGAGTGCGAAATATAAGAGATTGTCAGCCAAACCAAATTCTTAGGAATTTAAAATATGTACTTAGTTGTTATTGTTTGTACCAAAAATCTTGGTGCTTATAGGGACCGGCAGACGAACATGGCATATAGTCGACACTATATATCTCAGCTGCGCTGATGCTGATCAAGAAAATATAATATATGTCTATATTATGGGGTCGGAGATGCCTCTTTTTGCATGCCAATACTAAGTTATAATACCCTTCTACCTTATGAGTAGCGGGTATAAAAAAAAGCTCAGGCAGCCCCTTGCTCATAACACCAAACTGAAATTGTCAAATAAATGTATTCCAAAAAATGTCAACGTCTCGCACTGCTGCAAAGTATGTATGCAATGGTAATGGACTTTTAATGTTTGTATTTTTGCGTGTGCTCACTAAATAAGTGGCAAGTGGCAAACGGGAAGCGAGTCTGCCACTGCGACTGCAAAAAAGGGGTGGACACTGGTGGAAACAGTATCTGCAAAATATTTTGTGGTTTATATAAATATAAATTGCTGAGAAATGCTCGGTGACAGTCACTGGCTTGCCTGCCTTCTGCCTGGCTGCGTGATTGCCGCCTGATAAATATGCAGGTCTTTTAATGTATCGAGTTATTTTATATGTGTACGCAAATATCATACATATGCTTTACAAAAAAATGTATGGCATATATGTTATGATATAAAGGCAAATACGTAAAGCTATTATTCGCACATTGTAAATAAAAATACCCTATAGAAGTGTAATCATCTTTGTTGCTGTCGTTCCTATGGTGAATCAATTTAAGCTTACTTAATTAAATGTTTTTACGTTAAGGACTATCTTCAACACTCCCTTTGAAAAAATTCTACAAAAAACATTTTCATATTTTTGATTTAGGTCAATAGAATCTTTATCATTAATTCTTAATATATATTTTTTTAATTTTCATTCCATCGATATTATTCCACTTTAAGAAATAAATTATATATTCATATCCCTAAAATTAAATTAAAATGATATAAGTAAATTGTAGCTAGATGTCATTATCATGTATACTCATTTAACTTGCCTTTTTATTGTTTGTATTTTTTAATTCAGTCATAGAAAGACAATAAAAATCGCAAAATATAAAAGCAAATAGTTTTAATTCTGTAATCATAAATATAAAATAATAATGAAATATTTGTATAGAAAAAATAAATGTATTTTTCTAATTGAGATTAATAAATACAATATTTACTTCCCTTAAAAATTAAGTATATGAACAGTTATATATGCATATATATTTATATTATATTATATTGAACAAAAACGATATTTTACATATTTATACTTAGTTTAAACAATGAAATATAATTTAGAATTTAAATAATAATAAGATCAATAGACAAATTTTTTTAATTTTAACAGTGCCGTTTTAATTATTAAATATAATTCAAAGGTATAAAAAAGTACAAGTATGATGACATTCAAAAGTCATAAGCGTTCCCTAGCCACAATGCGTATTTTCCTTTATTATCACTTTTATGTGGAGCAATGTATGCGTACTTGTGTGAACAAAACTTTAAGCTAATGCCCCTGTAGAAAGGACATTGGAATCATTCACTCATTCATATCTCACTGACCACAGCCAGAGTGCAGCAACAGCAGCAGCAGAAGCATGACCATGGCGAGTGGAACTGTCGCGACTGTCTGCGCATTCAACTCCGGCGTCTGTCTGAGTGACTTGGCCAAGCGACTCTGACGTTTGCCATTTGCCCGTCTGCGGCTCGCCTCTGTGGACGGGGCTTAATAAATGGCTGACATTTAAGGCGCATTCCCCTTTATAGCTGGCTGACGTTTTTCTGAGCTTTTGCTTCACGTTATAACATCGCATCATTCCCCAGCTGCAACTCCCACATAATATCCGTCGCTCACTCTCTGCTCTTTTTTTCTGTTGTTATCTATCGCTCTCTTTCGCTCAGACATCAAGTCGTTTAAATATAATTTCGCTTGCTTCCGGTCGCTGACTGAGCTTTGACTGCTGGCCAAAAAGTATGCTCATATATTTGGTTCTAGTCTTCCGTTAATAACCAAATACGCAGCACACAAAAAAAAAGAAAAGAAATCAAACAAAAAAGAACTAAAATAAAAAGTGGGGAAAAACGAAGCCAAGTCGAATCGAGTCGAGTCGAATCCTTCGCTCACATTCGCTGTCCACGCAGTTACAAATGTTGCATACTTCATGGCGGGAATTGGGGATTTCGGGTGGCATTTCTTTTATTTATAGGTTGACGCGACGCGGTCTCGGTTATATATGGCATCTATATGTATTCCCCTCTGTCCACCCGTCCTTTCGTTCGTCCGTCTCATATCCGCTTGTATGGTCGCATTTCCGTTTCAACTTTTTCGGCCGCTCATGAAAAATTGTAAACGTACAACAGCAACAGCAACAAGCAACACAAAACAAAACAAAAAATATTTGAGCCATCCATATGAAAAGCTTGGCAAGGACCAAGGGGGCGGTGGGGGGCGTGCCGAGGTCAGGGCGTGGGCTGGGCCGGGCTGGGCTGGGAACTTGCAAAATATGCTCGAGTGGTTTATAATTTTTGCTGCCAAACATTTTTTGCTGCGGCTCAGTCTCGTTTTTGTCCGGTGCCGTTGCCGTTGCCATTGCCAGTGTCAATGGGGTTAATGCCACGCCAGATGAGTTGACAATTGGCGGGTTGAAAGGGCCATCATTTGTTTGGCATTTCCCGCTTTTGCATTCTTTTATTTCTAGCGACATTTATGGGCGTATTTAAATTTCAAGTACCTTTTAATGAAGCGTAGCAATTGCAGAGACTGAGATGAAAAATGTGCGAAGTGGCAATAAAAGTGTTTTGCATTCAACACAAAAAAAGTCATATCTATGATGAGAGCAGATCCTCAAGTAAAGGGAAGTAGCTAACTAGCAAGTTAAAAGACAGAGTGTAATTATTTTATAAGTTTGGAAATTAATATGCTAACTGAAAAAAATAAATCTTAAAAAAGTTTTTGAAGACAAATAAAGAATTTGAATATAATTTAATATAAATACTTTTTTACAAATAAAAGAAAATGTTTATTAAGGAACGTATGTATCCTATTTGAGGAATTAAAATTAAAAATAAAATGTAAGGAAGTTTGTTTGAGAGACACCTGATTTTATATGTATAAATTGCTCACTCAGTGAGTCACTTAAAACAAATAATTGATTAGTATATATAATATGTATACAGATATGCAGAAGAGCGATGTATGGACTGGTAATCGACTCGACTACATGTAAGTATGTGGTAGTGGTTGGCAAAAATGTAATGTATAGTCAATTATATATTGAATAAAGAGAATAAACTTTTTTTCCATTTGCTTTACTGTTTTCTTTATCATTCGCTCCGAAATGTGAAATATGCAAACATGTACTCAATTTTGCTCCCCACTGTATCTCTATGGGTGACATTTACATGTCTTTTTTTTAACAAGGCTGCTGATCAGCATTTTAAAGGTGCAAATTTAATAAGTGGGCGTGATCAAACAGGATAGCCTTAGAAAAATTTTTGCTTGCTATGAAAATTTGATTTAACGTTCGTTCGAATGTAGTTACTTGTGGCGCTTTTAGATGGAATTTAAAATGGTTTTGTGGCTTTACTTAACCTTTAAATTCTAAATTTGCATTCGAACTTGAACTCTGATTTTATAATATTTAATATTCGAATGTAGGCAAATAATTATACATACAACACACTTTCACGTTTGCGCAGCTTCACCTTCATTATGATTACTCAGCTTAGCTATTTACCATTTTCGCTTAGCACCTTTTTTGCGGCTCAGTTGCACGTGAAAACACTTGTGGGAAAAGCGAAAATTGAGCCACTCAACTGTACCAGTTATGTTGAGGAAAAACCGAGGCTAAACTCAAGCGAACTCAACTCATAATTACTCAACCATTCAAGCTGCAAATTTTCTGAATAATTTCCCCATACAAATTTGGAAACGGGTAGCTACAAAATTTCTTTCATTTTCATTACAAAAAAAAAAATAGTCGAAAAAAAAGTAAAATGGAAATGCTGCGCTGGTCAAATTAATTGAAACTTTATTTGGATTATGAAATTAGCACACGCCCAGTACTCTCAGTTTTTTAGCATTAAGCGCTTTTTAATTAGGTTTTTTTTTCTTTCAGTTGGTCTGGGATGGGGCTTTTGAAGTTGGCCCCATTTGGTCAGTGAAGGAAAAGAGGCAAGGGAGAAATATTTGGTGGATTAAGTGCACCATAATTTGACGCCAGTTTTTAATTGTGCGGAAAATTGTTGGCAAGCATTTCAAGCTGTGAAATTGTTGTGGGGGTTTCATAAGTGAAATATGCAATTTAACTTTATTTTTTTGTTGCCTTGGGAATAGGAAGTGGGTAGGTAGGGAGTAAGGTAAACTCGGCGCCAAGTTCTGACATATGAGGGACAGGCCGACAAACCGCTGCATACGAAATGTGCCATTTTGAGGCAATCAAATGGAAAATCTAAATGAAAATTGACAGTTAAGATGGCAGCAAGTAGGCAAAAAAGTTTTGGCTAACAAAAATCACTCATGAAATTTGATTGACTGCATCAATGAGTAAATGACTGAACTACTGACACATGTGAAGGAGGAGACAGAGATGGAGAGAGAGGGAGCACATCGAAGAAGTATGGAAAATGAATGGAAAAGTTTCATTTGCGGCGGAAATGTCCTTGCCGTTCTCATGAAAATTGACAATCAAATAGCAAATAGCTTTATCTTGTAGTTTGTTTATTTATTTATATCATTTCGTACACTTCCTGCGCGTTGGCCGTAATGAGCAGAAAAGTCAGTTGGGAGGCAGACGGCGGCCATAGTTGTTAAGCTTCCTCGCTCTCTCTCTTACTCTCTCTCTCTTGCTGTCTCTCTCTCTCTCTCTCTCTCTTTTGCTGCCATTTTGATATGGCTCATGTGCGTGTGTCAGTCTGTGTATGTGTGTGAGTGTGTGTGTGTGTGTGTGTGTGATTGCCTGTCCTTTTTGGCCTGTTATCCTTGGCTTATGTTTTCAATTAAATTTCCATACAATTTTCATGACATGATGAACTACCTAGGACTCTGGCTGGACTCTGCCAGGACTCCGCACGACCTCTCTCTGCTTCTCTCTTTCTCCATATTCGTATGTGTGTGTGTCAGTCAATTTATTTAATAACAAACGCACAGGACACTCACACACACACATATACTCACACAGTTGATCTACTATGTGCTGTTTCACAATAGTCCCCCCTCTCCGCCTTATACTTCGCTCACAGCTGGCCCAGCAGCCAGGAGGGAAATGGCATAAAAATCTCTGTGGAGATTTCTGAATAAATCAAGAACCAAATATTTTATTTCATTTCATTTACACTCGAATAAAATCAGCAACAACGTAAGAAGAATAACGCAACGCAACGCAAAACAGAGCAGTCATAACTCGTGTGGCAAAAACAAATAGAAGAACATAATCATAAAGCTACACAAGAGTGTTTTATCTATTGTAGAACTTTGTCTGTTTTGTAGTCATATGACCATAGCAAGTGCAACGAATTCCACAAGTAATTGAATTAGCAACATTTAAGCAAAATAAATTTATTAGTTTAGAGAATAGAAATAAAAATATTGCAAAGAAATTTAATATGGCACAATGTTGAAGTTTTAAATGGACTTTTTATATGTATAAATTGAAATTTTATTTCCATTTTCAGACCGAAGATTATGAAGTTTGTATGTTTTAAATGTTTTCATCATTATATTATATTTCATTATCATCATTGAATCTTCTAATATATATTTTAACAGTAATTTTTATAATTAATAGGATCCCTTTAAAAAAGAAAATTCAAAAGTTATTATAAGTAATTAATAATAATAAGTAATTGTAAGTAATTGTAAGTAATACCAGAAATTTTTTTTATTACTTCAAATGCATTTATTAATGCATTTTATTGAATTTATGTTGGCTCATTTTGTGTTAAGTCGAATCCTCTTACAAAAATTACAATAAATACAATTTCTAATTTTATAAATATTTATTTTCCTTTGCTTGCCAGGTAAGTAAGTTCTTCGCCACTTTAAACATTAATCTTGAGATTTCCCCGACAGCAGCCAACAACAAAAGAACAGAAGATCAATTTTATGTTTATGCTGTAATGGACAGGCTGACACGAGTTGTGGCAGCGAAACAAAAGTAAAGTTAATTTCACTTATGTGAAATGCGTCATTTCAGCTGCAAAAAAAAGAGAAGCAAAAACTTTAATATGACCACATACAAATGAGGGAGGCGCTGTTGTGTCAGGTGAGCTGACATTGCGGCGGCTTCAGGAGCTGCCCACGTCATTTCAATCAAATATTTTTGTTTATGACAGCGGCAACGAGTCTGAGGCATGATTTATCATTATGTGACTGTACTCCTTTTGCCCCATGCCCCGATGAAGCGTGCCCCATGCCACCACACACATGCCACATCCTGTAACCATTTCCTCTCCATCTCTCTCTCGCTCTCTCTTGGCCATCAGTTGGCAGTTGGCATGTTATGCCACATAAGTATATGTTCAATATATAATAACATAAAATATGATGGCCTGCCACATAAATAAAACAGCGAACGAAACGGTGAATGCTCCGATGTGTTCTCTCTCTGTTGCAAGCTACAAAAATATTATAAATGAACACATGTCAGGGAAAAATGTTGCCCCGAAAACTCCCCACACACACACAAAGTGCTCATAAGTAGTGAATTTTATACACATAAGTACTTATGCACCATATATTTATACACACACACACACACACACATATGTTAACCAATAATCACTAAAATATGTTACATTTAAGAATTTTTTATTGAAAAGTCCCCTTAATTAAAATTGCTCTTTTCAATGACAATTGTATTTTATTTCCAAATGCAATTAACTTAATTATATATTTTTATTTTATTATTCCTTTTCAATTTAAATAAAAAATGCTGGTAATAATGTAGAGTGTGTTCAGAGGTCGTCCATTTGAATTTTTTTGGCGTACGCTGAACTTTGACATGTACTCGTAATGCTTCATTAGGGGAAGTGGCTGGCTGTGGCAATCGGAGTTGAAATCTGGCACAGAAATCTAAAGTGATATTGAAAATAAAAATGTAGCGAACTCGTCAATTAAAATGGCAACTAAATAAAATTAAATTCCAAGTTGGCTATCATCGGGCAAAAGGCAAACATACAAGTGCTGACCATTGAACAAGGATCAGAGCAAGAAGCAGAGAGCAAGGAGCACAGAGCAGAGAACAGAGAACAGAGGGCAGACACCATGGCAAAAGCTTGAAGGCAGCCTAGGGCCGCATCAATGGTCGCACAACGCGTTTATTGAATGAAATTAGTCTGCAAATAGTGTAGCATAAGCCAGGGCGCATTGGCCTGGTCAACGAGCCGTAAGCCTAATGTAAGTGCCTTGATGCCTCCTCCTCTCTTCTCGTCTCCTCTCCTCCTTGCCCTCCGTCGTCTCTCAGTCCGATGTCTGCAGTTGTCCTCTGCATTGAAATCGTCCATTAGCTAAGCAGATTAATTGCTAAAAGGTATTTAATTCGTGATGCTTTTATATTTCAGCTTGCTCGTTTCATTCTCCAGTCAGCTAGACGCATATTACGCTTTCCTTCTTTTTTTTGATATTTTATTTCTCAATTTCTTTTCATTTTATTTCTTTTCTTTTTTCGTTGCTTTTTCCTTTTTTTTTTGTTGTTGTTGTTTTCGTCGTACTTTGCTGTGCTTTTTGATAGAAGCTCTCTTCTTCCTTGGAAAATATGGCGTTAAGTATTTTTCCGTTGCTTTTTTCGTTACTTTTTAATGCTTCATTAGCTACTAATGGAAATTGTGTGACTTTGCGAAAATCCATTGCCAGAGGGGGTTGCCCATTGACATCAACTTATAGAGAGGGAAGGCTGAAGGGGTGTGAAAGCGAAAAATACATCGACACATGCGACTACATTACAAATTGAAAAAGAAAACAAGAGTGTTGAAAACAGCACAAGTTAATTTTCTTCTTAATCGAATTATTAATAATATATTAACAGAGTTTCAAGTTTGAATGACATTTTTAAATTATTAGTGAAAAAACATTTTAAGACGTTTTTAAATCCGAGCATTTTATTGGTTTAAGCTGTCAGCACTTAAAAGGAAATGCATTAGACTTTTCTTTTGTTTTCGAGTGAAAATATTTATTTTATTTTGCTAAATGCATTTGATATTTTAGTTACCTGTATAAAAATGCCATAAATGAATTTAAATACAAATTGAATATAAAAATAAACAAGCTCATGCAAGATTCTGCAACATACAAAATATGGCTATAAAATATAAAAGCTGCCAGTTTCATTAGCTATTATTAAAGCAGATGCAAGGTGTCAGGCAGGATGAAGGACTCAGACAAGACAACTCCGATGCAGCATCACACCAGAACAAGAGAAAGGAAGAGAGAGTGAGAGCGAAAGAGGATTTCAGGGCGTCACATAAAACTCAAAACCGTCTGCACTATAAAATACAACTAAAAAGCAGCAGCAAATAATTTCAAGAAACTTGTGTGATTTATGTGCAAATATAACACAAAAGCAAGCCAAGTTTTGTACCACTATAAAAAAATCCCAGAGAATGCAGAGCAGAGAGCGAGAGAGAGAAAGAGAGAAAGAGAGAGAGAGAGAGAAACTGGGCATTGCAGGTGGCAATGAAGTAGGACAGCAGGTAGAAATGAAAATTACCAATGCAGCTGCTGCCAAGTCACACAAAAAGAATGACGACCAGAACAACAGTACCAAACTGAAGAACTTCTCGCCAGGATAATGGAGATGGAAGGACACTGAGAGAGCTGCTTAGCGACAGCTGCACCAGTGAAAGCTGTTCCAGAACAAAACTTTACAAAATATTGAAACTTTCACAGAAAGTTGGCTTAAAATACAAGTTGAAGAATTTATAGAAATTTTAAAGAATTGCTGCGGCAAAGAGACAAATAAACTATTTTTTGAGGCAACAGAACAAATACGAGAACTCAGTGAAAGTACCTGCAATTTAATTTACAACTCTTTCGAACTCGTTGAAACCTAATAAATTTTTGCGCTGACCGCTACTCGTAAATTAACTAACATTCTCGTACATCTTGGGATTACGGGCAATGTTTTCCTCCATTATCTTCTTGTGCATGTTCTCCCATTGCTCCACTTTCTGCAGCACATCGGGAATAACCTCTTTAATGCGGAATCGATTAATCTCGGGACCATCGCGCAACTCAATGTTTGTCTTGAAATTATAGTTGGGAGTGTAGCCATTGATCTTGAGGAAATGATCAAAGTAGAAGGGAACGATTTGCTCCTGCAGATTATCCAGCACCATGACAGACTCTTGACTGAAGCCCTCGCTAACCACACCATCCTCGGCAAAGGCGCGCACAAAGTTCCGCGTATTCTCCGAGATGACTATAGGTGGTTTCACAATCTTCTTGACACGCTTCCTCAGATGCAGACGCTGCAATGGTCCAACTCGCTTGGGTTTCTTAAACGGTGGCTCCAAATTGCGACGCACTTTCTTCATCTCCATGTCGATGCGGCGTTCGATCTGATAAGCCTGAGCCGAGAGCTTCTCCAAGTAGCGACGACGCTTGCGGAATTGCAACTCTAATTCACGCGCCTTGACAATATCCATGTGCTCAAACTTGGTCAGTATCTCGAGCACCACATTGCTAATGGCAGCCACCATGTCCGACGCGCTGGGTATGACATCGCTGGATCCTCTGACTGTGGCGGGCACAAGACGTCGCCAAACCTCGGCGAGCACAGCGCGATGTTTATTGAACTCTTCGTCGGCAAATGAATCCTCGATGGGCTTGACAAGACTCTGACGAACACGCGCCTCCATCTCAATAGCGCGATCCTCCATAAAATATTTTTTGGCCGATTTACGTGCCACATACTCCTGTTTCTCCTTCAGGTCCTTGTTGCACCAGTCCACAAATGTCTCAAGACGTCCCTGCAGCTCCGTGTGGACCGAGAGAGTATAATGCATTTCCAGAAGTAGCATAAAGGTTTTGTTCTTCAGATTTTCAATACCTTGCAGGAAGGTCTTGGCATTGGGAAACACCTGCAATACCGGATGCAAATTCCGCAAGTAAACATCGTAGTAAAATTCCCTGATGGCCCAGGCATCGTCTTTGTCTCGCACACGTATGTTGACAATAGCACGCTTAGCAATGGATTGATCATAGGGCTCCAATTCATAGGTCACATCCTCATCGTCGTTCTGCTCGAGTTTCTCCTCTGAACAGTCCTCCGAGTGCCTGCCGCGCTTCTTGACGGGCACTAAATGTATCCAATCGTGCTCAGCCCGCCATTCCTCCTCTCCCAGCAGGTAGTGAAAGTTCTGCAACATAACACAACGTATCCAGTGTCCTTCAATGAACACAATGTCCATGTTGAGCATTGTGCGCTCGCGTTCCAATTCACGGTACTGCTGCTTCAGGTTGTCGGTTATTTCGTAGTAAGTTTTTACTTGATAAACCATAGTCATCGCCGCATTGTATTCCTTCTTCTCCCACTTTGCGAAGAGACCTTCGTACAGCAGCTTGGTGTTCTTCATGTCCTGCCAGTGACGTTCGTTCAACGTATCGTAAATCTTGGTGCGCACCATTTTGCCTTGGATCAATAGCGATTCATATTTTAAACGCATTGCCACCTTGAGCAACTCCATTCCAGTCTTAAAGTTGAAGGTTTTGATTGTCGCCCGATTCTTGAGCTCATCAATGTAATTCTCATCCAGATCCGTAATCACCGAGCCATAGTATTTATTTGGCCCCGGTCCCAACAAAGTATTGCGCACATCCGGCACAGGAACTTCCAGGCGCAATCTTAAACCATTGCGGAGACGCGAACTAAAAGTGAAAAAGGAATCCTTGGGACCCAACATAACAGCCTGCTCCTTGTGCTGACCGGAGAAAGGCAGCGTTCGATATGGATTCGCCTCTTCAGCATCCACATCGATGACTTCAGCCTGGAATCGAGAGCGACGCATTTCCTCAAACGGCACCAGCGGCTTTCGTATATAATCCAGGGGTATTTTTGTTTCATCCTCGAGCAGCAAAAAGCTTCCACTGTCCCTGGAAAGATTCGTGCATTCGGAGCTGCTCAGCGAAGTCAGACACTGCTCAATGCTCTTCAGATCCTCCTCGAGCTCGGCCACAATAGCCTTGCGATCCACAAGCAGACGCTCCTCACCCGGCTCAATGTCCTTAGTCTCGTAGATGGCCTCGCGAGTCTCGCGCAAAAAATCCAGATATTGTTTCCTGCCTGGGAAGTCGAGCGTGGTCATCTCCTCCGGCTTGCGGGAGTGAAAAATAAAGTCATAGGGGTGACACAAGTCCTGCACAACTTCCCGTGCCGCATCCTTGCTATCCACACGTGTCGCCGCCAAATGATCGGCAATCATTTTCTCAAAGTCATACCGCGGCAGCGTCAAGTCTGTGTCCATGTATTTCTTGCAGGGCGGATTCGCCTTAATGAAATTCACAATGGGTACCTTCTCAGGCTGTTCCTGCACTGTGATCTCCGGATAGACGGTCTTGGTCTGATAGTGCACATGAACATGCTTCACCTGTGTGGGATCCCAGTGATCGTGATGATGTCGTGCCTCAAGTCTCTCGGTAAACGGACGCTTCGGAGTGCGCACATTGGCAAACTTGATGGTGTCTGGCATAATCTTCTCCAGCATGGGCATGCCGGAGTTTAAGATGGCATCATTAAATTGCGCCGATGGCACACGTTCGGCGGCATAATCGCGTTGGCGCCTTGGATGAATGTGCAACGTTTTCTCCCGGAAATTGGGAGCTGGCATATTGCCACGCTGCTCAATGGGTAGTGTAACATCCTCGGCCCCCGCCTTGATGCGCTCATCGCGCTGACGTAGCGGTTCCACCTCACTGTGATCGGAGACACTGACTGCCTCTTGTGGTGGCACCCAGTCGAGATCGAATTCCTCCGGCTTGGCATCGCAAGGCGATTGTTCTCGCAGCTGTTTCGCCTCTACACATGTCAAGCCGAGGAGACTCATGCGAGCGAGTTTCTGCTTTAGATGCTTCGCTTTGACCATGCGATTCTTCAACGCAATGTACTCGAGAGTGGTGTCTGCCTTGTTGGCATCTACCATGTCGCCTTCAAGTAGATCGGGAGCATCGGGCACAATAATTTTCTCGGGAAACACGTATCGTATAAGATTGAACTTTTGCACGTGATACTTGAGCTTGGGCTTAACCAGCTTCAAGTTTTTGCGCAGCACACGATGATAATGGAGACCTAGACGCTTGTCTATGAACTCCTTGATAGCGCTCTTTTGCTCTCGCTTGTGCAGCAACATTGCCTGAGGTGGAAATAGATCGAGCTTGGGATCATCCGGATCGAGCACCTTTATAATGCCACGCTCCACATCAAGCTTGATGGGCTCCTTGCGAGGTGCTAACTCATTGAGCCACTCGTCACGCGTCAAACAACCCTTGACTGTACGTTGCCCCTCCATAATCTGATGACGATGCAGCTTACCACGCAACCCATCGCCATGCTTAAAGTGAAATCCACGCAGCTGGAACACATCACCAATCTTGCCCACCTTCAAATAGTCCTCATCATCACTACTCTTCTCACTGGGCGTTGTTCCACCGCTGCCCTCAATGCTCTCCTCGCAGCGCAGCTGCTGAGCCGCATCAGGATATTTCTTGAGCTTGCCTGTGCGCTCCATGTAGAAGTCCTGCGTGACTCGCGCCTGATCCCTACGCACACAGTTCTCCTTGTGCATGATACCTTTGAGCCGCTCGGTTTCCGTTAGGGTTTTGGGGAAGAACTTGCGCTTTCTGATCACCGGCGGTATGTACTCGAATTTACGGAAACTGCGTTCAATGTCGTCGTCGATCTTGGCCACATCCTCGAGCAGATCCTGCTCGGCCACAGTGCGTGCTGCGATCTCTTTGGCCGCTGCCTCCTGCTGTTTGCGCTGCTGTTCGTTGTCCGCGGTGCGCTGTTTGTTGCGCAGATAAATGTTCTTGTAGCGTACCTCCCGAGTGCGCTGCTCCTCGGCAATTTTCGCCTTGTTCGCCGGCTTGTCCGGTGAGCGAAAGAGTTGTGCTAACTTGAAGGGCTTTTCGGGCACTTCTTCAGGTATTGGTTCGTCCTTGATCTTTGTGTTGAACTCGGCAGGAATGGCCAAACGTTCCGCTTGCAGTTCAGCCTCGACTTTCGCCTGCGTCATCTTCTTGGTACGACGACGTGTCATATAGCGCAGCACTCGCCAATAAATCTGTTGATTCTGCTGATCCTGTTCGTCCTTTTCATAAGTATTCTTATAGTCCATGCCCTGAAAGTCCAAATTCACCGGATTCTCCAGATCAATGACCTCACAAATATGTGTGTCCGACGTCTCGGATCCTGTGCTGGCACACACATTGTCGCCATGCTTGACCATCTTGCTGATCAGCTTGAATTGCTGATCCTTCGTCAGTTCTTTGTGCCGCAGCGCAACCGGATTGACCAGACAGTGTGTGCGACGCGGATCTTGGGTTAGAAAGAACTTCTGACGCATTGGTGAAAGTTTCGACAGCTGCTGATAGTTCTTCGGACACTTGCCAATGTGACGCGGCGGCGCCCCAACAACATAGCTCGCCTCACAGGGCTGCTTCCATTTATTGCCCTTGAAGCCTTTGGGACGCTGCGAGGGCACATGATACGAGTCAATCATCTCCCTGGAGTCCGGATCGCCCTTGGCACTCCTCGTTGATAGCCGTGTTGCCTTCTCGGAAGGCACAACTCGACCCGGAATACTAGATGATGTGCAACTTCTTGCCTGGGTTTTCACAGTGAAGACTGCATCGCGAAAACGCGACTCACTCGAACTGAGATCGTTGGGCAGTTTCTTGGGCTTAAACATGCGATTGCCGCATTCATCTCGGGTAGCGATTTCTGTGTGTTTCACATTGGCATTAGGAAATTGTAGTGTCTGCACCGTGAGCTGTGGATTCGAGTCGCGTTGAGAGAAATCAATGTTCTTGAATTTGGCAATTTCAATTTCTCGCTTCGTTTGCTTGCGCTGCTTCTTTGGAGGACATCTTCGTTTGTTCCACGGTTCATTTGGGTTTTGTTTTTCATTTGTTCGCGTCCTCGGCACCTTTTCTCCGGGCTTCGGGTCATCTGCGGATGTTGATTCGGGCATATAAGTGTCGCGCTTCTGGCTACGCATTGAAAAACGTGTGTTTGAAGAGCTGTCTTCAATTGAAGTGCCACGTACCGCAGTTACCCTCTTTTGGCTTCCTCGAAGCTTTCCCTGAGAAGGTGCCGGCATTTTAAATATAAGTAATTTATGCTTCTGCTATGATGTATTATTATTATTATTATTCTTAAATAAAAGCTACTGATTTTGACTCGACACTAAATTGTTGGCAATGATTTTCTGGAGTATTTAAGCAATATTTAGAGTGAGTAGAGTAGAGTGATTTGAAGTGTTCTTTATATTAAACTAATACTTCGATAAATATTTGAAGAAACTATGACTTTATTTTCTAATGCCCCCATTTACATTTTTAGATGTCAATGAATTTTTTATTTAGCATTGCATTTTAATTAATAATATATTTTTTATATATTATTCCGTTTGTTTATATGTGGTTAGACTTCCCTATATACATATTCAACCAATATATATTCAATTAATCTATACCTACCTATAGGTTTTTGCGATTCCCGCACTTTAAACTGACGGCTTGCACCGTTCCTATTACAAACTTTAGAGTACCAATAAATTGAACACTCAAGATATTTGCTTACATGATATTTATTACAATTCGTGGCCGCATTTGCTGTGCTCAGCATTCGTCTTTCCGCCCCTACTCTCCCTCACACCATTTGCTCCGTTTTGGTTGTACTTTGTTTCCACCCTCGGTAACAATATTTCCATTTCAGTTATTTTCGATACCCTGTAGATTTAAAGCAAGGAAGGATATTATATGTGTTCGAAGATGTTAAGAAACATTCATATATAGTATATTTTTCCATTAATGTATTTTATGTATATGATTACAATCGCTATTCAAATTAATAGGTATTTTTCCTTTTTTAGAGGTAATCTTAAAGTCGAGTTATCCCCGATTCTTTTGTTCACATGTGTACTTCGAGCTCTCGTATGCTTATTGTGAACGAACGCCCCCGCCTAAAAGTATGCCATAAAAATTGACTTGTTTTCCATTTTTAGCTTGTCGCAGTGCGCATCGAACAGCATTTCCACATTTCTCAATTTCCATTCCATTTCGGCATTTTTATGACCCACATATGTCAGTCTCTAATAAGTCCAAGAACTAAGCCGCCATCGCTATCGCAGAGTCGGAGTCGGAGTTGGAGTTGAGTTCGAGTTCAACGTCGACACTCGTGCAATTTAATTAAATTTCAGAACGACTTCCATTTGGCAGACGTTGTGCATAATTTCAAACAGGTGAATTGAAAAGTTAACGCAAAAGTTTTAGCAATTCCCTCCCCCTTTTAACTCACCTGCCAACCCATTGAAGCCCTTTTCCATCTGTTCTGCTGAAATTTGCGGCGTATTAATTTCGTATTTATGTTTATTTCTGACGCTCACAAACGGAAATGAAGTTAATTTTTGTACATTTTCTATTCGTGCGTCAATTTTAATGCTCTCTCATTGTTGATGCTTTCGGTCGTTGTCGATGTCGTTGTTGTTGTTGTTGCTGTTGCTGTTGTTTCGATTGTTTTGATTATTGTTTTTTTGGTGGCCCCAGGCGGCAAATAAATAATTTATAATAATTTCACAAAATGCCACTTAAAGTGCGGAAATTGCGCACAATGAAGACCCCACAGCGCACAGTTGTGTGAATTTATAATTTTTGTGCGAATTCAATTAAATATTTTCTGCGGAAAGAGAATCTAAAATCATGAAGCATGCCATAAAAAAAGTGTGTGTTCAACTTGGAAATACCCTTCCACATGAGTGCAGTTAAATTGAAAGCATTAAGCAATGAATTTATTAACATAATCGTAAGTTAATTTGCAGATAAGATAAATAGAGCGTAAAGATTTACTTTTGTCCTCATAATAGAGTTCAATGTTGGCAGTAAATTGAAGTAAATGTAAATTGTTTAGTTTGAAAATCCAACGAACATTATTACAAGTTGGCAGCATAAACACTCAACGCTGATGAAACCCACAAAAACACGCTCGATTTATTTTCGCGGATTTGTTTTGCAAAATTGAATTTAGCTCTGCTTGTGTATGAATGCGTAAACTTTTCTTCTAGACCACAACCAGAACTATGCTGTCATCATTAAAGATCAAATCAAATCCTAGTAGACTTTAGAGCAATCTCCTTTTTTTTTTGTTATTTTTAGGTGGATGTAACAATGCCCACCACAGAAGCTAAAAAAAAGAAAAGAAAAAAAGAATTGGTTTACATTTTTTTTGCGACTTGCAGTTTACAGCTAAAAAGTTTAATTCAATTAAGAGTTTGGCCTCGGCGGGTGTTGCTCTGTCGAGAACACCAAACACAGCCGCATACAAGAACACAACTACACACACACACACACACACAAATACCTGTGTACTATCATACTCAGCCAGAGCAAAGTCAAAGTTGCGCTTTTCAATTTTTGCAACATTTTCTGTTGCATTTCCTTTTGGTTGCTTTCGCTCACCTTTTCTCGCCCACGTCGCATGTTACATTCACCTTTACGGGGATTCATTAAAAATGCATTCTCAGCCTGCTGTGCTCTGCTGTGCTGTGCGGCACAAAATCGAGCAAAAAGAAACTGCAAAAATTTGCGCAAAACTTTTGGCTCTGTGCAAAAATTTGCCATATGGCCAAAGTCTGTGCGGAGGTAAAGTTTCACCTTCTAGTCGTCGCGTCGACTGCAGCAGTGCTTAAAGATACAAGGGTTTAACATCTTGATACATTAGTAGATGGACACGATGTTCCAGACATTATTTAATACACGTTTCCTATAAATTAAACTGTATTAACAATTTTGAAAATCTAAAATCAAACAACAAATTTTTGGAAATAGTAATCTTTGACTTCATTTTCATTTTTTAATTTTTATATTCTACTACCAATAAATAAAAAAGCTAATTATATATTTATAAAATTTATATTAAAAGTTTTTTCTAATAAAAATACTAAACCAGGTTAATTATTTCATAAAAAAATACACATCATTTTTAGCATTCAACAACTAGTTCATTATAATTAATGCGGTGCAGGTTTAATTTAAAATAATATAATGTAAACAACATATAATATAATATATACTGTATTGCGAATCATAATAAAAATCAAATAAATGAATAATAATAACAAATTAGTTTGAAGTAAGTTATCAACATGTTGTTGATTTTCAATCCTTATATTTATAATTAGTGAATTTTTTCAAAAATTATTAAAAAATGATTTAAGCTTTACATCATCTTAGGCAAACTTTACCTGATATTTAGTTAAAGTACCTGCTCAAGCTGTTTGCTCTTTTCCGCTGGCTTTTTATCACTCCGTCTCTTGACCCATATGAGAGCACTTTAGCTATGCATAGTTCCATTCTTTGTTCATCTTCTAATTGCCCAGCAAATCTGCTCATCTCGTTAGTAATTTCCTAAGCTCGACTGCCTGGAAATGCATTTTCCCAGGCTCTTCAGCCATCCATCCATCCGTCCACGTTTTTCTTCTTTTTTTTTGCCTACACTCTTTTTTTCACGCGCGGCAAAGTTTTTAATTGAAAGTTTTAAGCTGTAATTGAAGTTTGCCCAGTGCTTCGACCTGTCACCTCCACCGCATCCTGCTCTACCGTCTATGAGTGGCTCTGCTGCCATTTTGCCAGCCTCTTCATTGCTCACTTTGCCATCCAGTGAGGCAGCCAGGCAAGGCAGCTCGGTCTGACTCGGGCTTCGGCTTTAGGACTGCGTCTGGAGCCTGAAGCTGGTTACAGCTTGTAAAGCGTTTTATCCGGTGCTCCGGCTCGACGCGACTCGACTCGACGCGGCTCGACTGAGAGAGTCCCTTTTCGAGTGAAGCGCAAATTTGCCTTTTGGCCCAGGTATGAAATAATTATAATTTGCAAATTTCTCTGCCACTGCGCGGACGTTGTTTAATTTTGTGTGCAGCAAGTTGTTAAAGTCGACCCAAAAGTGGTAGCCACTTGAACAAACTTCCATTTATGTGTTAAATTTTATTTTCATTTTTTTTTTTTTGCTTTTGCATTTTGCTTTTTTCTTTGCTCTCACTTGCATTTTAAATGATTCGAATTTTATTTTTTAATACATATTTTTTGAAAAATGCTGGCGGCCGTGTACACAGCTCGTGTCGCTGCACTTTCTTTTGTGGCATATAAAACATGTATTTATTTAATTAAAAACCCTGCTTTTGTGCACTGTGCAGTGTTGTGTAGTGTAATAATAACAATAATAATAAGTTTTTTTCTTTTTTTCGCATTCGGTTTTCCATCTCATCCTTTTCGCATGTTGCATGTCGACCGCCAGTTGCCAGTTGCGAGAACTTTTAACAACCAATTGAATGCCGCTGTAGATAAATGCACAAAAAATATGTTGTGCAATACTTTTGTCGAGAGTGCTCGACACTCAAATATCCCGCACAATGAGCAGTGATGACGAAAAACGCACAACTCGCTGGTTATGTAATTTAAACTACTCTATTTTTGTCATTTACTCCTTATTGAGTAGTAAAATTTTGTGTAAATTTTATTTGAAGATAAAGGTTAACTAAATTTCTAAAACTATAGATATTGTAATTTACTCTGAAGGTATTTTTATATTCACTCCATTAATATTTCTTAAAAAAAATACCTTTTATTATTTGCTGATATTATTGTAACTATCAATAAAATATGAAACCTTTCTTAAAAATTAATATATAGTAAAGTTTTAAGGTATTTATGAATTTTTGTATATAGTTTAAAAGTGTCTAGAAATGGTAAAGTAACAGTAAGTAAAGTAAAGTTTATTTGGAAAAAAATAATATAATATCTGACCCAAAACTTGTGTATGTTAAAAGGCAAGGCTAAAAAACGTAATTGTTCTTCATGCAATATCGCGTTGTTAATTAAATAAAAATAATACGTACCATTTTACGTATTTATTTGTTTCATGTTTTCAGCATATTTGTTGCTATTATTTGTGTACATTTTCAGATGTTGATTGTTATGCCCCGCATTGTTATTCCCATATTTAAATTATTCATTATTTTTTATTTATTTTTTCTACTGTATGTCGTAGCAGAAGCCAGACTACGAATAAGATGAAATGCCAGCGTGTTTTTTTAATTAAATTTTCACGGAAATGCAGTCACATTAAACGGAAATGTTGAAACATTTTAATGCAAACGAATGACATGACATGAATATCGAAGCAACTGACTTGGTCAGTTGTCCTTTCGATTGCATTGTGTGAACTTTCTGTTCTCTCAGTGCAGCACTGTGGACAATGTCATTGGCTTCTTTGTGGTCGTTGTGAAGTTGTTTGTCCAAGACTCAAAAACGGCAGCTTTAATTTTCATAATTTATTGCACACATTTTTTAATTATTAATCGAGTTTATTATGGCAAACAGACATCGATAATTAAAGTTGATTTTCAATGCTAAAGGTCCTTACTTTGTAATCAATTCTTGCGTTGTTGAAACACAAAAAATGTATAAGGTCGAATGTACTGTAAGATACCCGCTACGCATTTTGAATAAAAGCAAAATAGCGCAGAATTTATTTTAAAATATACCAAATTAATATACTAAAATTATACCGAAAACTATTTTAGATATATTGATATAGAAATACATTCAACTTATATCATAAAGTCCGAAATATGCCAGATTGTCGGTCAAAGCAACTAAGACTTGATTGAAGTAGCCGAAATTTGCCATATATAATTTCTTAAATTATCCAATCGCAATGAAATTCCAAGGAATCATAAATACTATTGGTTTCGATTTTGTCAATTATATCTCTATATATTTCGTCAGACGGACAGACTTACATATATATCGTTTCGAGTGTTAACGCTGATCAAGAATATATGTATATGGTTTAAAAGGTAGGAGATGCCTCTTTCAACCTATTAAATATATTATCTTTCTGCACAAAGATATAATATGATATATATATATATTATATATATAGATATGTACATACATATATAGTTGGTGGCAGACTAATGGCAACGTATATAAAAGAGAATGATAATCATACATAATATATTTGTAATCGAAGAATTTCTACACTGTTTCACACAATTTCAATAACAATTACACACACACACACACACTCACACACATACAGAGACAAACGTAACAACAAACGACAATTTCCGGAGAGCAATAGTAATAAACGATAATAAATGCATTCAATATGCAAAAGTTTTCAATGTTTATTTATGCAATAATGCAACGACAATTAGGGCAATTAAATATTTATTTTTACACTTGGCATAAGCTCGACGAGAATTCTCATTTTGTGTTTGTTTTAAATTTCAATAGTCTGATATGCAAGTGCTTGTTGTTGCTGTTGTTTGTTTATTTAACGAGTGCATTTGAGCCACAACAACAACTTGTTCAAATTTTCGTTCTGGTTTTGTTAAACAAACTAACAACAACAACTAAAAGTGTTGCCACTGGACCTGGCACTTTGTCAACTTCACACAACGACAAATTGGTAAACCAACAACAGCAACAACAACAACAGCAAGAGCGGCAGCAACAGCAAAGTGTAAAGTGAGCAGCAAAACCAAAAAATAAATAATACAACAACTATATAATCAAATAAATAAAAACCACAAAAATTAATTAGCCTGCCAACAAAATAACTAATAACTAAAGTCTATTAATTAATCGCTCGACTCTTTATTTAATCCCGAAAAATTTGATTTAGTTATTTGCTTTCATTGTGTTACATACAAATTACACTCTTGGGCTTTAAATGGCCATCTAATTGATGCATACGCGAACAAAAAAAAACTTTACTGCCAACGAGGCGTATGATGAATGGACGCATATTAAACTGATAACAAAATGTGAGAGTCCCAGGTGCAAGATAATGCTTGCGAAACTTGGCACTTTACTAAATTCACTAATTATCTGAAAAAGCTAAATACTTGTGGACTCCAATATAAATAAAAGATATAAATTATTTGCTTTTAGTAAATATTTGTAATAAAGGACTCAATTTTTACCTCAAAACATTTATACTATCATATAATTAAAAATGTATATTGGTTCAAAATAAATATAATTAGATTCATCTATGCACAAAGAGCCAAATTATTGATATTTAAATTTAGTATTTATTATATTGTAATAAAACAACACAATTTTGACTAATAGATTATAATTTATAAGGTTACTATGCTTTTCAATTATTTTAACTACTATTTATAAAATTTAACAAAATACTGGATACATGGGGTCCAATTATTTAAAATTGTTTCATTTATTTATTATCAATAAAAAATATGTACGTATTTAAAGTTAGGCTTATATAATAAATTTGTTAATAGCATAAATACTAATAGGCGATACATTAAAATACGAGTGTTTTTTAATAGAACATTAACAAAAGAAATAAATAAAACATACCGAAAATAATGTCCGTCTGTCCGTCCGTCCGTCTGTCCGTCTGTCCGTCTGTCCGTATAAAAATTATATTATATTTATAATATAGCTATTTTCAATAAAAAAATGTAATCGTCTTTAAAAAAAATACAAAGCAATTCATATTGAAGCGAATTTATTGAAATTATATAAATGAACTGTCGAGTAAATTTACTAAAATAAATAAATATATTATATTAAAGGAATGATGCACAATAAAATACTCTCAATACACAACAAAATTTAATTATTTTCTCGAAATCGTTATCCTTAATTTTATTACGAAAATTGTAAAATTCTCATTGTAAGATATTTCGAGCAAAACTATCGTATCATAGGAGCTCTATCCATTGTCGAGAGTTTAGTTGCTCATCTAACCTCAACTTGTTTTATTACTCACCACCCACTCATACACACACTCCCACACACAGACAGCATAGACAGTTGCTTGATAAATACCAGCACAAATCATTCCCCAGTCCCAGCCACACACTGCAGTGTTCCGTTTGGAGCCATCGAGTGTGCATTATATGTTATTAAAACCATTTTTAATTGAAAATTAATTGAAATATCAATTGCAATGGCATTAAAATGCATCGAGTTGATTCTGAGGCTGCAGTTAACTGTTTGCATCCCTTTATTATAATGCTACTGTGGCATTTTATGCATTTACAATTTATTATTATGCAACTCCATGTGGCATTTATGCATATGTATTGTACACAACATATATCGTTTGCTATCTCTGTTCGAAATGTACATACTGTGTGTGTGGGTGTGTGTGTTGATAATTTGTTATGCAATAATATTCCAAAAATCCATATTGATGTCGTGTCAATTTGTCTGTTATCCGAGTACACACTGTGCCAGGAACTCAACGCAACTCAACTCAACTGGACTCGACTCAATTCAACTCAAAATCAATTAATACAATGCGGCGGGCAATTGAAATTGTATGCTTCGATCATCGAGTGGCTACATAAATTAGCCGGGCAAACTATTTAATTGAATTAAGCGCAATTTACAAATCTGTATTACAAACATTCAATTGCATACTTAAGTGCCATGCAATACTCAAGCACCCCATATTCCATAATCCCAATTGAACTCAATGCAATTTATTGCCATTGAATATCACTTCCTTTTCTTGTTATTTGTTTATTCAGCCTGAAAGGCAAAAGCGATGGCCAACATTTAATTTTATGAATTCCACCCAACCAGTCAGCAGTAGTCATAGTATTTTATTGACAAACAGTTTTGTCGCTGCATAAATCTAATAAACCAACAGAAAGTGAAGTAAAAGGAAGCCACGACATTCCCATAAATGAAAATGCTTCAGCAAAAAAAGCAAAAAAAAAATTGTCCAACGGTCACAGGAGATAGCAGAAAAAGTGCGTAAACGGAAACTGTTGCTGTCGTTTCATCTTTCGCAGCATGTGTGCATATTGCCAGAGAGAAAGTGAGAGAGAAAGAGAGAGAGAGAGACCCCCAGTGAGTTACAACTTGTCCACACAACGTGTCGATACTGACTCAGTGTTCGGGCAAATTGCCATCTCGTGACTTTAAGTACACATAAATTGAAAAACAGTCATAGTCATTTACGTCATTCATAAAAGATAAATGAGTTCTTCCATACTAAATATTCATCTTATAATGTTAAATAGGGAATTATTAAAAAATAGAATATTTACATATATTGGTTTGTTTTCACTAGAATAAAGGCAAATATTTATTAAAACGGTATTTGCTTTAACTTAAAGTTTAAGTTAGACATGACTTTTCAAAATCACGGAGCTATAAAAACAGTCTAAATTTAAAAATAGCATTCAGGTTTCTTAATTAATTTAATTTAAAATAACTATAGTCTTTGTGATGACTGAAAATTTAGTTGCAATCAGATAATAATTATCAACGTTTTAAAGAAATACGCTTGGATGGGTAAAATCGGCTACTTCATTGCTTTGGCTGACATTCTGATATATTTTGAAGATGGTATCATATTGATATACTAAATATATCGTTTGATATATTTGTAGTATTTTTGTAGTATATTATTTTGGTATATTTTGAGAATAATACCGCAATATTTAGCTTTTATTCAAAATTCTTAGCGGGTATCTCACAGACGAACACACTCGACTGTAGATTTCTTGTCCAAATTTAAGTCATTTAAGACATTACCTCAATTTTAAAAATTTATGTTGATAATTTTCAGGAAACTCTAAATATGTAATTGCACTTAACTTTGAATGAAAGCTGCAAATTACTGCATCATAAATATATTTTATTTGTATATATACTACATTAAATCATTTGAGCTGCAGGTTTAATTTAATTCAATTAAAAACTATAAAATCATTTTAAAAATGCAAATATGTAATTTATTAAATTTGAAGTTTGGTTACCTAAACTTCATTTACGTTATATAAAATCAATTCAATGCAAACATTTCTTGGCTGACAATCACTTAAAATAAATTGTCACATTCTTACAATTTAAGCTAATTAAAATTGCAATAAATTTAAGTTAAATTTACTTTTGCTAAGAATTTAAATGCCGCCTAAAATATGTAATAAAAAGTGTATTGACTTTAAGAAATTAATTCACTTGTCAAGCTGATTTTGTCATTAGTCAGCAAAGTAGAAATAAGAGTGTCAAGACAATTGCATTGATTTTTTTTTTAACTTTTCTTTTGGTTTTTCTTTTTTCTGTTGACTTTAGATGGGCCTGGAAAATTACAAGCCCATTGTTTGGCAGTTGCCGAAAAAGTGTGACTAGGCGAATTGAATGGAGTTTTTGGTAGCAACTCGGCACCGGGGTTTGGGCTAATGGCAATTTTAATGCGCACTTCCGGCCGGAAGTCAAATCGTCGTGCTCGCAGCGGGTTGGCAATGCCCAATTGGGAGCAGTCGGGAGGCTGCTGCTGCTTTGGCTGCTGCTGCCACACACACGTACATAGAGAACAGTTGGAGGCAGTTCGGCGTTAAAAAGACAAATGACAAACACATTTGCACACTATTACAACTGGGGCGCGTGTTGTGTGTGCTTTCTTTCATTCTCCGCCACCTTCACCCCCAACTCCAACTCCGACTCCAATTCGAATTCGCTCTCCTATGTGCTTGTGAATGTCGCAACAGGCGGTCATGACAGAGGCACATAGATAACTGTCGCTCTATTTTATACACACTACTTACATAGCAGATAAACACGCATGTAAATATGCAGGAGGAGCAGGGGGACACAGAGACAAAGGACGCCGGAGGATGGCATTAAAATAATGTTAAATTGCTTGTAGTATTTGCTTCTGCTGTCGCTGGCTGCCTCCTTCTGGTTCGCCTTTGTTTGCTGGCATCTCATTGTACATAGTTGTGTCCTTCGGCATGTCCTGACCACCCACCTCCAGCTCCAGCGCCACTTCCATCCTCAATCCTCTGTCCGCCTGTCCGCCTGTCTTCTACTATTAAGTATTATTGTTGTTGCTGTTGTTCTTGTCATGCCGCACACTTTTTCTGCTCTTGTTTCGTTCGCTTTTGCGTCCTTTTTGCAGTTTTTCGGTGCGTGGTGCCGTAATTCATTGTCTCCACACGCCCGTCCGTCCGTCCCCCGCCTCCATTGAAGGACCACGTCTGCATATTTTATTTGTTGTTGTATTTAAATGTGCTTAAAATGTGGTTAAATTTGCTGGTGAAAGTGCCGCATGCCACGCTCGCATTTCCGTTTCCGTTTCTGTTTCCATGCCCTTATTGCCATTGTTACCAACTGAATGGAGTTGATTTTTAAGTTGCAATTCTTGCGGTTGCACCAACAATTTGCCACCGAATGTCCAGTAAACAGACTTTGCAAATTGGTTTAGATTTGTAGCCAATTTTCCCCCACTTTTGTCTTGACATTTATTTAAATCCAAATCAAGTTGAAAAGCCAGTGCAAAGAGGAGACCACAAATGCACCGCCACGAACCGGATAAATTATGCCGTTTTAATCCTTTTGGGAAGGTGTGTAACCTGACAAATGTATTCAAGAAATATTAGGGATATTTTAAATGCATATTAAAGCTATTCAGATAACCACAATATTACTCCCAACAGAATATTGTTGACTCTGCTCCGTGCAGGGGGACAAAACAATATTTGAACAAGGATAGGGGTGCATTTTTAATGATGTTGGCATCGGTTTACAAAGTATTTAAGCAACTGCCCGCACTAACAAAAAGTGTTATTTAAACTTAAATTAAATATTTAACATGCATTATAGTTGACCAGTTTTGGGGCCAGCGAATCAAAGCTCCTTTTTTTTGTTGCCATCTGTGTCCCAAGCGGGCAGCGCAAATATTTGTGTAAACCACACAAAAGCGAACTGTGAGTGTGAGTGCGAGTGTGAGTGCGCCCACGAATGCACTCTACTCACTCGCATGAGTAATTAATTTAATTAATTTGTTCATAATTAATGCCAATGGCAAAAGTGTAAAATTGTTGCAACTGCAACAGCAGCTACAGCAACAACAACAACTACGAAGAAGTCGCCAAGCAACATTTTTACTGTTTATGAATATGTCGTAAATATTCGTTATGTACTACATATAACATATATGCGTTTTTTCTTTTTTTGATCCGACCACACCTCCTGCTGCTGTCATATTCACATCGGCAACGTGATGCGACTTTGTGCAATCTATTTGTTAAATATGTCACTCTTAATATGCCACGCATATTTTCACTTATTAAGTACGCTTCATTCAATGACAAAAATAAAAGTAAATAAAAAAAAGCAAAATATGCTCGCAACAGATGCGAAAAGAAGCAACAACAACAACGGAAAAAACAGGCTCAAAATCCAATACAATGCGTTGTGCAACGTTGCGTATGCGTGATTTTTAATCAACCCGCCACTCGATGGAGCAACCAACTACCAACTTCTGAATCCTTTGATGCCCAGGCAGGTCAAACTCGCAGCCAGTTGCATTTAATTCATTAAAGCAAAGTATTTTATTTCATTATATTACGTAAATGCTTATGATAAAACTGATACACGTACTACAATGGCACAGTGGGAAGAAAATAATGGAGAAATACATTAAAAAATGGTTTACTTATTTATTTTTCTTATTTTCTATTATTTCTTTATTTCAAAGGCAATAATTAATATTATAGTTGTCTAGAAATATGGGCAAATCCCAGAAACAGTCCACCAGCGACCAATTTTTAAATTTCACATTTTGTAATGTTTCTTTACTTGGAACATTATAGTAGATATCGAATTTTATGTGCTTGGGCGCACATACAAATCAAATGTAAATAACGTTGAAATAATTGTTAAGCACATTTAAGAATATAATAAATAATGTTTAGTTTAAATACAAAGATTTTTGTCTTATGTATATGACAGCGTGCGACACAATGGGTTTACGGCTTTGCTAAAAATCTATAAACATTATTAAGACCAAACGATCGGATTTTGTCTTCTAATATTCTTAACTTTCTTTAGGATATTAACTTTCATAGGGTTTATTTTGCAGAATTCGCTAAAAATTGCGTTTGAAATGAAAATTTTGAAACTAACTTCCACTTAGTGTAGCGTGCGACACGTCACAATTTTATTAATTATTTTCAAAACAGTGACTCCAGTGAAATTGAATTTTATACCCTCCGAAAGTACTCTCAATTCACTCTAAACACATAACAAAAGTTTACGGTAAATCTTTAAAAAACCCTCAAAAAATTGATTTTCATTAGCTAAAATCGTGCGAATGTAGCGTACGACACGTGGGATTTGCCCATATATTAAAATTGCATAAATAATTGTTCGTAATGTAATTATCGAAATTTTATGTTGTAAGATATAGTTAAATAAAAAAAATTAATAATAAATTATATTTTGGTTATATTTAATTAAACAATTTAGTAAATACTAATTAAAATTCTAATTGAAAACTAATTAACAAATTTTGTATTATTGAAATCCCAAATTGTAATATATAGAAAAATAATTAAAAATAATTATTTTTATTTAAAATTTTTTGGAATTACCTACCAACCTAAATTAATGATTAAGTAATTAAGTTATACTAATTTTAATATATAGAAAATGATAAAGAAATAATCTTGAGTTTCAACACATTTTTCCACTGTACAAGCAATAATTAAAACATACTGTAATGGTTTGTCAGCTGCGCTTGATATGACGCACAAATTACACACAGCGACAAACACACACACACACACACACACACACACAGAGCCACAGGCAGTGTTATAAAGGCATATTAACATGTGGAAATGCCCTGATGATGTCCCTCATACAGATACAGATACGAGTGCAAGTATGGTGAGAGGAATCGTTTGACTGCCCCAATGTGCAATGTGGCGTATGAGCGATTTGTGTATGTGCGCACAATATTTTAAGTGCTTTATGGTTAATGCCACTTATGGTTAGCACATTGACAAACACCCAAAACTCAAACTCACGCGTGGCCGCAAATTTATGTAAATTTATGTTGATATTGAAATAAGAGGGCCTGGGCGACCGACAATCGACAATACTTTGATCCCGCAATTGCAATCACAGACGCTAAATGCAAAAACTAATTAAAATTACAAATCCACAAATAATTTCCGTAGTCTCTTCATTGACTTTGTCCAAATGGCAAAATTATGGAGGCTTAAAAATTAATAGCACATAATGCGGCAAACAAAATGTGAAATTGTAAATGACCAAACAACTCAAAGGCCTACTAAGCCAGAGAGAAAGAGAGAGAGAGAGAGCGAGAGAGAGCAGAAGAGATAGAGATGGATATATTTATATAAATGCAAGATGGAAGGGGTGTCTTCTCTCCTCTTAAATAATTGCATATGTATCAATTGGCGAGCTCACTCAATTTGCAGGCAAACAATTTGAGCTGTAAAGAGCATCGGCTTGATAAAAATCTATTGCATACTAATAGGCACTTCAATTCAATTCGCTCACTTAGGCAGCTCCATATGTATCCAAGTGTGCGTATAGAGGAGTTTGTGTGCACTCGAGTGTATACAAATGTGTGTGGCTGTGTGGGTGTGGGTGTGGATGTACTGCACTTTACAATGACCCATAATAAAGTTTGTTTGCCGCTCTGTGTCTGCCAATTTGCCCATTTTGTGTTTGCTCAACGCGCCAGAGCAAACAAACGATGCCAAAGAGCAAGCACTGAATGGGAGAGACCAAACACACATACACACTCACACACTTACAGAGCGAGAGGGAGAGAGTGTGCAAGCGAGAGAGAAATATACAGAGAGCGAGAGACTTGCTTTCGTCAAGTTTATTCTGCCATACGTTTACCTGGCACATTATTTCCTGTTTGGCCAGCAACTTCGTCTGTTATGTGTCCTCTGTTGCATGCTTTACATCGGACGCAGCGGGCAGGTGCCAAAGTGGTCAGGTGAGGGGCTCGGTGGAGGGACGTGCGCATGTTTAGTTAACGACTGGCCAACACTTGAGAGAGAGAGAGAAAGAGAGCAACACCAAAGTTGTCTCTTAAACTTCGCCAGCAAGCTCTTTAGCGTATGCACACAGATGGGCAGCACTGTGGTATATTTTATGTGGTAATTTTTAGTACATTTTACAAAACTTAAATAAAATGAATTCAAAAATAACATGGATACTAAAATGAAGTGCACATAATCTAATAAAACATTTGTATAATTATGCCCTAAAGAAATTTATTCTATTTATGTATTATAGTATAAATAATAATCTTCAAATTATTTATAATATATTTCAGAATGTATTCTATATTATTTTTTGTTAAGCATGACTTAAGCTACGAAAAAGTAAGTGTAGTGAATGGAAGCTTCAACAATTTAAGATTGATTTCAGCCTCGAAAGAACAAAATAAGTAAAATATTATATTATAAAAATATATTGCTGCATGAATCTTGAACCATTTAGAATTCTCCCTTCGACTACAAATTACGATTAATATATGTCTTCTAAGACAATTCGCCATAAAATATTAAACTAATTTCTGCTAATTTCAGCGTTATCAAATATTCAACTAGTTGGGTAATGCTGTTGAAAACTTGAGTCTAATGTCAACTGCTTATCAAGGACTTAAACACCCTAGAGACTCAACCAGCCAGGCTATTAATTAGCCATTTGCACGCCATTTCAATGCCATGTCATCAATAGCTGCTTCCACTCCTCCCCTCAATGGCTCTTTCCCCAGAAACACACACATGTCAATTGCAAAATTTGCGAGGAGTAACTAAGCTGAGGCCGTTGCCAGCGTCTTCCATCTCCACCCACAACACGCACCTTCCCTGGGGTGTCTAGGCAATAAGCAACATCAGCAGCAGTAGCAGCAGCAGCAGCAGCAACTACAACAACAACAATGGCAACATGCAAAGTACATGAATTTAATGCTTGAAATCAGCCAACGCCAATAGAGAGTGAGAGCAGAGACATGTAGTGAAGGCTTACAGTGCGTATGAGTGACATTTAATTAGTAAGACATAAGCGTTGCCATAAAGTACACTTCGACTTGTATTTATTTGCAAACAAACATGGCGACGCAACCATCCCGATCCCCCTTCTCCCTCCAAGCAAAGCAGCGATCAAGAAGCAGCAGCAACGGCAGTAACAACTTTTGTGCGTGGGTGTTTCGGGTATTTACACACATTTCACACCGCCAAATACACACACACACTCACATAGACACATCCACGCGCACTTGAACAAAGTGTAAGATATTTATAAGTAAATATTTATAACGTGCACTGACAGCAGAAACACAGAGGAGGGAGAGGGAGAGCGAGGAGACCGAGGGGCGACTGCCAAACAAAGTAATTACAACATAAATTAAGCAAAATAACCGCAGACGCGTAAATGTTACTTCGTGACTTCTGTGTGTGTGTAAGTGTGTATGTAAGGGTGTACAGTTGTGTGGGTGTGCGTAAAAGCATATGCTCGAGATTTAGGAGCGTAGTGCGGTTTAGGTAAGTTCAAGTTACTAATTTAGTTGGGAAACAGGTACGAAACCAGGCTAATTTTCCGCCTTGCAGAGAAAGTGATAATGGCAAAAAGTAATGACAGAATGATGGTAAAATATAAGTATATAGAAGACACATTTTGTTAAGTAACCGAAGGCGAAGGCGTTCGCACTTCCATGTTAAATTGCCGTGACAATGAAAAGAATATTGTAATGAGTACAATGTCATAGTTGTTGGTTAAGGAAGCATAAAGAATTAAAAGAAATCTTTTTATTTAAATAATTGAAAAAAATCAGGAAAAGATGTTAAAAACATATATGGTTGCGAGCCGAATATAACATAAGAATTTTTATTTAAATTGCAAGAAAAAAATGGAAGATTAAATTGTTGAGTTATATAAAAAATTTTAAATACATGATGGTATTCAAAACTAAAGTATCACGGTATTCAAATTAATATTTACGCTTATGAAATTTATAAATAATTAATAATCAATTATGAAATAAGCTAGTTTCAGGCTTACATATAATATATAGGAAATTAAGAATAATTAATAATATTATTTTTTTATTTTAATATTATAAAAAAACAAGCATATAGATCGGATTAAATTAGCACCTATTTGCAGTAAATATTTAAGTTAGTGAGGTTTAGATAAATATACTTAATAATAATAAATATAAAATTACCTATTCAGGGAATGGAAAATTGTTTTCTCGCGAATACTTGAATCCAAATCACAAAATAAATATTTACGCTATGGAAAAGGTATCGAAATGATGACTGGGGAAATGCAAGAATTCTGTTAGAGGCGGGTTGATACCTTAAGCTCCCACGGTGTGGATGCCCTTAGAGAGCGAGCAAGAGCAAGCAAATGAAGCCGCAATTTTCTTGCCAAAGAAGCATTTTTTAATTAGACAAAACTTTCACCTGCAGCTGCTGCTGTCGCTTTTTTGAAGCAGCCGGAAGTTTGGGGCAGCTTCTTGGCAGCTATAGCTGTAGCTGTTGCGAAAGGGAGGTGCAGCTGAGACAGGAGACAGGAGAAGGGAGGAGGAGGAGATGGAGGAGTAGAGTGGATGGCACGTTTTGGAATTTGACTTTATTTCATACTTGCTCAAGTCTTTTGTGCCCTTTCGGAGCAGCAGCGACTAACCGACTACAGCAACAGCAACAGCAACAATTGGCAAAACTCAAAACTGGGAAAAGTGGGAACTATGCGGCAGGAACTCAACTCAAAACAAATTTTTGTGACAGCATTGAAGTCGCCAGAACGCCAAGGACGCACTTGACGCAGGACTCCCAGCGACTCCCTCGCGCTGCTGTCTGACGTCTGCCGTCTGTTGGCTGACTTCAAGTGCGTAGCAGTTAAATGGAGTCAGCTTATAAAGCAGGTACCAGCAAGAGAGAAGCGAGCACTCGTCCCAAACCTTACCCTTATTATATTTCATTTGACATTTTTTTTTCTTGCTGTTGCTCCTCTTTTCGTATTTTCGTATTTTTTGGTGGGAAAAAGTGATACAACAACATGAAAATGAGGAGTGATGGAAGGTGAGACAAGACTGAGAAGGAGGCGGAGGTGGAGGTTGAAGAAGAGGTGGGAAGGCGTGTCAGCTCAATGGGCGTTGGAGTTGTGTACATGAATAAGTTAACTACCGCACTAATGTACATTTGATGTACTTTTCTGTTCGCCGCTCCCTCCTTGTCGCCCCGTTGCCATGTATATTGAGATGAGGGGCCATACGAAAGAGAGGTTCGAAATGAAGATTGGGACTGGGTGTTGCTCAGGTATACGGAGTACAGTTAGCTATTTATATTGAAGCAGCTACTTCGCCAGCTTGTCTCGCTTGACAGCTGTCACAAGACTTTCAGTTCGCTTCGGTTCTGCTCTACTCTGTTCTCCTCCATCTTCCCCGCTCATCGTTTGTCCTGCTCCTCGTCAGCGTCGCATTTGGCGTATTGAAGTGGAAGTGGAAGTCAAAGTGTTGCGTTCTGTTTTGTTGTCTGACTTACGAAATATGTTGTCTGCTGGAAAGCTACACTGCTCCAAATTGGAATAAAATTGGAATAAATTAATTAACTCTATTTAATTTACAGCGCTTACATATGTGCGTTCAACATTAAATAAGATTGTTAGATGAAATTGTAGCACACAACTAAGAAAGATCTGTATTCTGTAAATGAACACAACTAAATTATGAAAAATATGATTAAATAGTTAATGAATTTTTAGATTGTTTAAGATAAGGAATATATTTACAAATATTTACTTTAATATTATAATTTATTATTATAAATTACTTAGTTTAAAAATATCATTTAATTAATGTTGATATACAAATATTACTATATATCAAAAGAAATTACTTTTCAATAGCATAAATAATTAATTAGTAAAATAAATTTGAAAATATGAATCTAATTTTATGGTATAGTTGTATACCATTACAATAATTACAATAAATTACATTTTCAGAATATAAATTAAATTAATAATGAATATACAGAAAATAATATATTATTTTACCTTCATTTTATATACTTTTATTTGTCTCTTTTAACTAAGCATCCAACCTTTTTTAAATAGATATTGATTTACTGATTTCCATTCAATATTTATTAAGCAGATATATTATATTATAATATATATTAATATATAATATGTAAAGTATATTCGGTTATAAAAAAGTTAAGTAATATTAAATTAAATGAATTTAATTTAATTATATTAACTTCTGCCAGCTTGCACTGCAAGCATTTGGAATATTTGCAGATATATTTTGTATGTGCGTATAAATATTTCGTAGATTTATCAACTTATATTCAATTTCCTTGCTTTTCACTTGACTTCCCTACATGCGGAAACCTCCTTTTGCCACCGCTTGTTTTGTCACCTAAGCGACAATGGCAACACGTTTATTAGCCTCGCCTCCCTCCTTCCTCTTCCTTCCTCGCTCACCAACTTCGCTCCTCTGCATGCTTTCAAAAATTTCCAAATCAAATTAACTTGCTTTCATTTGAGGCGAAGAAAAGCGAATGCGAAAAAGTGTAGCATACATTTCGGGGCACTTACTTCCTGTCAAGGCGTGGGCTTTTTCTTTTGCTTTTGCTGATTTCCCCACCTCCCACTTTTGTTGCGTCGTTCATTCGTTCGCTTTTTTTTCAATTTGTATACGAAATTTACTTTTGTTGTCACATTTCTGTTCATTTCCTTTGAGTAATTCAAAACCTGCATTGGCAGCAGTAAAAGACGAAGCGCCTGCATCCATGCCAGAATGCCAGAAAATATCAGGAAACCGCCTTTGGGAGCACATACTCGCACTTGTCAGAGCGTTAAGTTTCAGAGACAGCTGTTGACGAGGAGGCCCAAATGGTTTTATTAAAATTTCGTGCGCATACATAGGGAGGGAGTGAGAGAAAAGTCATAAAAACGCACTAAAGAATGAAGAAATAGAAGATGTGAGGAATATTGTTTGTATATTGTTTAGCTCATATAAGATTATATCTTATCGACGTCAGATTTTAGAGTTGCAGTAATTCTGTCATTAATTTTGCAGCTTGAAATCAACACAAAATGTGAGAAGAACACACACAAGAGAGTTAGCGGCTAAAAGCAGCACCTAAGCAACTTTGGCATAATATTTAAATTATATTTTCATAATTCTTGAAAACAAGCTGCATGCACTCGAATTGAAAAGGCCAAAGGTGAGGCAAGTGAAACCTGGGCTTACGTTACGTATGCGTGATTTGAGTTTTTGTATGATGAAATATTTATGATATGTTTGAGCATTTTGTTGCCTGCCGCGTCTAGACTTTATTTAACATTTGCCAAGCTAAAAGCGTAGGTCGAATAAAAATGGAGAACAGAGAAAAACGCCGCTAGCGAACTTGGCAAATGTAAATAATAACAGAAATTGTTGCTTTTGCTCTCTCTTTCTCTCTCTCTAGTGGGCGGGCCAATAACCTTGAAACGGCAAAGGGAATTGCTTTGGGACTGGGTCTCCTACTGGGACTCGGACTGCGACAGCGACAGAGACTGGAGCTTGGGCCTGGCGGCACTTAAAATGCACTCAACTAAAATGCCACAAATGTAGCAGAGGCAACAAACATCAACATCAAGAGCAATAACAACAACATCAACAACATGGGAGCCAAACAGCCAAGAGCCAAACAACCAATGGCCGATGGCCAACAGAGCAAAAAGGTCATTGAAGTAAACGTAAATGAAAATAAAACTGCAAATAAAATTAACACGCACATGAAAATGCAAGCAGTAAAGAAAAGCGGGAAAGCAACGAAAAGAAGAAGGTGCAGAAATAGAACAGACGGAGAAAGTTAAACGAGGGTAGAATGATTGGTTTATGCTATTGATAAAAAGAAATCTGAAAACATTTTTACTTTGTAAAAGAATGGGCTTAAGAATTATTTTATGATTCAAAATATTCTACAAATTATATAAATAGCCAATAAAAATGGCGAATTGAGCAGATATAAATTATTTTCTTTTTTAATCATTATTATTTTATATTAACATTATTTTCATAATTTAATATTAGCTGAATTCATTTAATAGATTCCCCCATTTTCAATTTGTGCGAGGGAATTCCATATTGTATTCACGCTTTAGCACAAACTTTAGATCCAATATATCTGGCTCGACTTTTCGATACTTTGCAATTTGAACGACACGACGACAGATGTCATTCGTTATGGCATTCATGCATTTGACGGTCAGATCCACCGCCTGTTCATCCATTGAAGCTATCGAGTCAACTTTCTCCACAAAATCGTTCAAAAACTTTTGATGTACTAGCTAAAGAAATGAACCAAAAATATAACAACATTAAAAAGCAATTTGAATATAGTTAGAAAACTCACATGATTGTTTGTCTCAGAAGATTTTTCATCGTCTTCGGCTTGCGACAAGCTCTGATCCGTAGAACTAAGGGAACTGCTATCATCCTCAGGTACAATGTTTCTCTCTTTCGGCAACTCATCAATCCACGACCAGTTATTCATTTTTCTCAATTTGTATTTCTTCTGATTCTGCTAGACACACGACACAATTGAAAGTTGAAAGAAGACTGAGCATAACCACAAATGACAATTTACTGAATGACAATTTTCTTCGTTTTTAATTGACGCATTGCAATGACTTTTAGGGATGACAAATGTTTCTCTGTGGTATCGATAGATAGATAGATATCTTAATAAAGCAACTCTGTATAGTGTTACGACATTAGTTGTCCATTATTAAATCCATCTGACATTTAAGGTTGTTATCGAAATGAAGAGCACTTTTCGATAATAGGAAACTTTCTTAGAAAATAAATAATAAAAAGAACAATTTTAGCAAGAAATTGGAACATCACATACATATTGTTGACTCTTTTTTGAAATATTTGAATTTTTTTTTAGTTTTATATTAAATACATAAACAGTAATTAACATTTTTGATTTGTATCGATTTAAACAAAAAAATCGAACTTCGTTAAAAGTCTTACAATTCGATCTGAAAAAAATTAAAATAGCTCCTAATTATTTAAATTTACAAATTATTTAAATCCAGAAAATTTCATCAATCTAAATGCAATTCTCCAAAATGCAAACCAAAATTTAAACAAAAAATGGTCAGAATAATAAATAACTTATTCACAAGTGCACTTTCCTTTCTTCAAATTATATTTTAAATATTCACAGTTTGTGCATGTATACTTGATATTTATATTTGAATACGAAGTATTTTGATAGAAAGTTATTTTACTTACAATCAAAATTGGTGCACAGAGAGCTTTCAATACTTTTCTATATAATATAAATTGGCCTTTTTCTGCGATGTTGCGTTTCATTTTGTTGCACATTAAGTTGAATTGCCAAGTGCTTCTGGCGCACCCGCAATTTACTTGCAGCATGCCCTCTTTCCTACGCTGCGCTGCGCTGAACCCCTTATCATATAAGCATATATTATGGAGCGCCTGCAAAGCAAATTTATTTAAGTTAAAAGTCAACACACACTCTACACACACACACACATACACGCACACAGAGAGGCACACTTATGATGTAGACCCCTGGCTTCGGTGCACATTTGCACACTTAATGTCATACTTCGACCAATGCCCGCCCTTATGGCCACGCCCATTTACTTTGGCAACACCATAAAGTATACAATGGCATTGGTAATAAACCGCAACGCGTCATTGGCACACTCTATCCCCGTCCCTGCCCCTCTGTTCCCCTCCCACACTTCCTCACCTTTTAGTCGCCTGCGGTAGCTTCATCGGTTCGCTCCCTTGCCCTTTGTGTACTGTTCTGAACTGTACTCTGCGTCCTGCACGTCCTGGAATGGAAGTTACCCCCCCCGCTCCGCCACCTCCACCCATAAAATAATGTTGCATACACCATGCGCAGCCTTTGTGTCCAAGTTATTGACGCGCTGACTGACTTCGACTTGCGACTGGAGCTGACTTTCTACTGCCGCCGGCTGCTTGGCTAACTTGGCTGACTGGCTGCCTGCCTGCCTGTCCGACTGACTGACTGACTGACTAACTCGCAGGCTAGCTGCCGCTGCTGTTGATATAGGCGTTGGCTTTACCTTCAGCTCCTGCTCTAACTCGCCCGCTCTCCAGCTGCTGTTATTTGTTTGATTATTGATTGAGCGCTCAACTGAAAAACAGGAAGACTGACAACCGAACAGGTGATTTCAGCCATTGTCCTTTGGGGTTTTTTTTTGTGTAGCCCTTAATGTTAATAAAATCAAGTGTCATCAACTTAAAAGACTCTGCTAAAGCTGCATTAAATTCAATGAAAATGCTGAGACGAATTCAAAACTTCCAAGAAAATTTATCTTATGAACTGTTCAAACTGCTTGCAAGCAGTTAAAATCAAGCTCTATTATAATGTCATATTATAAAAGAAAGAAATTGAAAGTTTCAACCATTTAGAGAGTATTCAAAAAGTCATTGCGCTCGCCAAGCACACAAAATGTGCCAAAATGTTAACGACAATTGAACTCCTGAAGAAATAAGCAGAATTGACAGCATGGAAGGGGAAGAGAAAGGGACACTAAATATGCACTTTATCAACGTTACAAACTCATAAACTGACTGTGCACATCATTCAACAGCTATTCACTCACTATTCATTCCAGTAGCGGAAGTTATTCACACGCGTCTCCCAATGGATAAAACAACTCGAACACCCGCTGAGAAGAAGTTCAACTTCATTGTCATCGTGAAAGTAAAGATAGATATAGTATGAGTATAGTTGGGATTAAGGAAGCGAAGCGTCGGTGGCGGCGGCGCCTCAAGTGCGCTTGTCGTGTTCATGCATGTCACTTCGATCACTTCACAGATTTAATCAACTACCCAGAAACACCCATCTTCGACCCTTTGCTTAACAACATTCTGCTGCATTCGCTGCGGGCGCATTATGACGTGATGTGCTCTATTATATTCATATTTTATAGCTACTTACATTTTACTACACACACACACACACACACGCACACTCACAACTACTTGTGGCAGCTGCCTTTTCAACGCTTTTACTTCACAACTTCCTACTTCTCCACTTCCTTCTTCTCCTTTGCATACATCGCACATACTACATATATTTTTTTATGTATCTTTCTCTCTTTCTCTTCTGTGGCTTCCATTGTTGTGCAAATATTTTTAGCTTGGCGGCACTTTACACGCCTCTTTTCTTGTCTATCGCCAAGTAAATCTTTGCAGCACTTGTGCCATCTCCCTCTCTCCTCCACTTTGCTCCTTGCCCGGCCTACCGAAAGTGCTGCTGGAGCTGTCTACTTTTGTTGCCTGTCAGCGGCGTCGTCTTGTTGCCACCCTGATGCTATTTTTTGTTGTGTGCGCTTTTAACATGTCTTTTGTCATTTTTCTAGTTTATTATTATATTTTCTTGCACTCCCACACACACACATAAAGACAGCGAAAGGAGAACGAAAGGCGAAAAAAAGGAAGAGAACCCCATTCACGTCCACTTTGCGCTTCGCTTCATAAAAATGCATCAACCGCAAATTTTTTGTGTTGCCTTTATGATGTGCCTGTCTAACCGTCTACTTCCTTCTTCTTCCCATTCTCTTTCTCTTTCTCTTTCCCATGTCCATGTCAATGTCTATGTCCTGCAGGCGCAGGACAAGCTCTTTGCTGCACTTCCTTGCTGCCACTGCCGCTCCCGCTGCAGTTGCGGCTACTTTGGCAATGCAATTGACGCTGCAAATTCCATTACTCGTACATTTGCCACTGCTCGCCAGGCAATTTTCCTAAATTTGATTGAGCAGACAAAGCTCCAGCTTCGTCGACAACTCTCGCTCCGGCTCCAGCTCCAGTTCCAGCTCGAGAGTTGTCAGTGCTGCCAGCGAAATCAAGTACAATTCGCCTTTTAAATTTCATGATGTCTCAACTGACGTATAAAAATACAATACATAACTGGCATGTCCATCACCGGCTGAGTTCCTTCAGCAAATATATAACAATGTTTAAAAATAACAAGACAGTGGAATGTGCTTGACTGCAAAGGAAATGTAACTCTGTCAATATAAATTGTAGTTTTCAATAAAAAACTTACCAATAACAAATACTTTATATAATACCATAAAACTATTTATAGTTCAAAACAAACTTAATGTTTCCTTTAGTTGTCTTTTTAATTTGTAATTTGAAAATGTCAAAAAAAAAACAAAAGTTCTACGTAAAAGATTGAGGAGACAAATAAGTGGAGGAGATTTGTAAGTCGCACACAATTATGTCTCTCATATTTTTCCATCAATAATGCATATACATATATACACTTTATATACACATATGTTCATAATTTAATATCCATATTTTATATAAATAATTTTCGTATTATATCTAATTTAATTTTTATACCCGCTACCCATAGGGTAGAAGGGTATTATAACTTTGTGCCGGCAGGAAATGTATGTAACAGGTATAAGGAGGCATCTCCGACCCTATAAAGTATATATATTCTTGATCAGCATCAACAGCCGAGACGATATAGCCATGTCCGTCTGTCCGTCTGTGTGTCTGTGTGTCTGTCCGTCCGTCCGTATGAACACCTAGATCTCAGAGACTATAAGAGATAGAGCTATAATTTTCGACAGTATTTGTTATGTTTGCACGCAGATCAAGTTTGTTTCAAATTTTTGCCACGCCCACTTCCGCCCCCGCAAATCAAAGAAATCGAATAACAAGCGTAATTTTAAAGCTAGAGCTGCGAATTTTTGTTTATACAATAATTACTATAGTAGTTATGATTCCTGAAAATTTGGTTGCGATCAGATAAAAATTGTGGAAGTTATTAAAGAAATACTTTTGTATGGAAAAAAACGCCTACTTACCATGGGTCTGAGTTGCTTTGGCCGACAATCTGGTATATTGTGCCGTCTATGGTATATTTTGAATGGTGTACTATATCGATATACCAAACATATCATTCGGTATATTTTTAGTATTTTTTAGTATTTTCGGTATATTTTGAAAATGATACCGCAATATTTTGGCTTTATTAAATTTGGGTAGCGGGTATCGCACAGTCGAGCACACTCGACTGTAACTTTCTTACTTGTTAGTTGTATTTTCAATGAACTCGCGCATTTGATAGTCTCAGCGATCTGACAATTTTTTCTAACTAACATACATAAATTTTTATACTCTGTTGTGCATTTACTGAATATTTTTCATTCATAAATATCAAAATAATCCGAAGTTTCCTAAATACATAAGAAACTTCAATACTTACACATACATATGTAAACACCATTTTTTGCAATCATCATAGCAATTGTGCAATTAGGAAAGGTGCAAAAAAAAGATTTCTGAGAGGCCTTTAAAATGATTTTGTAACACTTTTAATATATAATTCGATTTTAAAGTTTATCTTTAACAATCTTTAAACTTGTTTTACAACTTTACATTGTATGCAGGGATCATAACATGTTCTGTGGTTGATTTCATGTTGTGAGACAGTATTAAAATGCATTTCAAATGGACCTTACTATCTAAAGCAAGTGGCCATTTAAGCCACAAGCCAAAGCTTAAAGCCGCAGCTGTTGCATTAGCTTTTGTAGAGCTAGGATTTATGTAGAGCAATCTGAACGGCGCCACTAAGTGACCTGCATCGCAATTGCATCTTCCACTCAGCTGAATGGGATGCTGTCACCCAATTGCCTGCCTTATATTGATGGCAACTGTTTGCAAGAGGAGAGAGAAAAGGGAGTGGAAAGTGTTGTATTGAAAGTGGATTGGGGGCGTGGCATGGCCACACTTGGCTTTTTGCAGCTGTAATCAATATGCAAACAAACCATTTGCCACAATAATTACAAAGTAATGCAGCGTCCGGCGCGAAATGTAAAAATAAACGGCAGCTGGTCGAATCCATGGCGATGATGACTTTGCCTCGACTACAGAGCCAGGCTGCAATATAAAGCAGGACATCAGCGTGGTGTGGGGCATATTGAGGCCAGATCCTGCCAGTGTCAGGCCTGACGACCATGCGCGAGCCAATGATGAAGCAATTAATTTGCAATTAAATCGATGATGCAATTGCAAATAAGCGCAGCGAAAAAGAAGCGATGGCAAATTGTACAAAAAAAAACACTCGTGGTTCGCTTGCTAACGAGAATTTCAGCTGGGTATATTTGCCATTTGAATGCGCTAGAAAGTGAGACTTGATTAAGGTATAAGCAAGTGAAATGTACAGAACATTACAAAGCCTAAAAATAACGTACTTATTTGTAGAGTACTGTAGTAAAAGAAGTTAGCATTCAAATGCAATTATGTAAAATAATGTTTGTAAAATAAATTGAAAAGAAAAGTTGCAACTTTTAAATACATTAAATACATTTAATGTTACTAATGATCAATTAAGATTCTTATAACTCTTTTCCCCATTTTCATATCTTTTTATTACTTAGTAGCAAGAATATTCCACATAGCTTTTTCCTAAAATAGTTATAAAAAAACATGCAAAACTTTAAAAATAGAACTTGCATTAACAATATTGGATGAAATTTTAACAAATCTTATTTCCAAACTCCAAGAAATATATTGTCAAAACATGTTCAAAAAATATCGAGAATATCCTAAATTAAAATTGTCATAGAAATGGTTTTCAAATATCTATACAAACCCGAATTATGTATTATCCCAAAATTTACAATTAATCTTATCAATTTTTAATGTTTGAAAAAGATTCTTTAGAATTTTCAGATTGTTATTATTAAAACATATTCAGAAATAAATAGCCATGAATTGTATTTTCTCTTATTTTATTGATAATAAAGAATCATAATTTAGAAATTCCTGGAGAACTTTTAAATTTCTAATAAAAAAAATATATTTAAATATTTTGACCAATTATTTTCAATAATTAATTCTCATTTTTATTCATTTATATCTTTAGCACGTTGTTGGACAACTTTATCGCTAGTGTAGGGTATTGGGAAGACCAAAGTAAACCACTGCAATGCGTATGTAAAGGGCGAAAAGTGGCAAAATTAATGCACACACATTCTCACACATGTTGTGAGACTCGTAGGGAGATGATGGTGATAAAGGAGAAGGACAAGGAGAGGAAGAGGAAGAGAGCTATAACAAATGCTGGTGGCACGCACAGTAGTGAGAATGATGTTGCAGCGGGACAGTGGGACATTGGTACAGTGGGATGGATTCGAAGTCGCCTGCTCAGTCAATGCTGATGTGCATTTTTCGCGCTGTTTGTTTGCATCAAGCCGAGACTGAAAATCGATCAGTTTTTAAGCCAAAATGTGGTGTGGAAAGGGGGGAGGAGAAGTATGTAGCCCTGGGTAAGTCGAGGGGGATGTAAAACGTTTTTCCATCAACTTTGGCGGTTATTCAATTAAAAATTACTTTATTTGTAATTAAATCGTTTCAGCAGCTGGGCAGCTAGCGCTCAGTTGTGGCAGCCATGTTGGTTTTCTTTTTATGTTGCGTTGTTTGGTTTTCGGCCAGCGACTGTACTTTATTTCTTTTGTTAGAAAATCGCTGGGGCTGCATTTTAAAATGCAATTTGTTTGGCACACGATATTTTTTTGTATATTCGAATAGCAAGCACCTCTATTTCCCTCTCGCTCTCACTCTTGTGGCTGGCACACAAATCACGGCAATTTATTTATGACACTATTTACAATAACGAGCCAGGAATGAGCAGAGGAGTGAGAGTGAGGAGGAGGAGAGTAGAAGACAGAGACAACAGCTGCCAGCAGGCATCCACATACATAACACATAACAGCGAACTAGGAGCAGAGCTTGACTGCCTCCTTTGGCTCCTTCACGTGCACTCTACTTAAATAACAATTTCAATATATTGAAATTTACTTTGTCACATGAAAGCTAAACAGCTTGCACTCAGCGTCAGTCACGAAACAGCGCCAGGCCTTAACCGCCAGCCCAGCAGCAAGCTGGCAACCCATCAAACCATCAGTTCCCCCTCTCTGTCTTCTACTCCTTCTCCTTTGCTCCCCTTCCAAGCGAAGCGGTGGCAACCCTAAGGGCCTGCGATGTGACACCCCTCCTTACACTCACCCCTTCACCCCTCTAGTCAGCATCTCGGAAAGTGTTGGAAAAGTGCTGCCATTGCAGGTTTTCATTTTATGCTATTTACATTTTCATATTTTGCTGTGTGCCGCACCGCAAACAATTTTGTTGCTCAGCTCGATGTTGTTGTTATTGTTATACCCTTGATGTAACAGGATCTTACAATTCTGAGCTGCAATATAGTTGAAACATTCAACAATATAGTTGAAACTTCAAAAAAAAGAGTTGATTTATAAACATATTTTAAAAATGATTTTTATATTTTTTAATTTTTAAGTTGTCTTTTTCTTATAAATTATTATAATAATTAAATGTTTTGAGTCTTACAATTAAAATTAGTATTCATTGATAATAAAACTAAATTTAAGAATTATTTTCCATTTTGTGGGGTGACCAAATTCTCCATATGAATATTAAGTATACGTAGCGGACTATATGAAAAAGAATACAGAAAAATTTATAACACAGATATAATTATTTAGTCAGTATTAAGTATGCACAACAAAGAACAGCAAAATTATTGATTCAATGATTTTGTGCTTTACTTGTTTAGTCAATTAATATGAAATAGTTTCTTAAATTTGAAAATCAAGGCGATATTAAAATAAAATATAATTGAATCAAGAGAATGTATGAAATTCAATACTTTTCTGGTCAATCAACTCTCAAGAATTCATTTTTATATATTATTCAAATGAATATTTAAGTTTTATAGAACTACCTTCAATATTCAAGTAGAGTATCTATTGAGTCTGTTTATCGTTTATCGGCAACTTTCATGTTGCTCCAGTTGCCATTTAACATTTTTTATTCGTTATTCTTTTTTATTTTCAATTTTGTTATGTGCTCGTCGTTGGTTGCTGCCTTCGGTTGGCGACTGCTGCTGCTGCTACTGTTTTTTGTGCCCATTTAGTCGTTGTTTGCAATTTTTAACGTAGAACACTCGAATGGCACGCCTCTGGCCTGGGTCGGCATCCTTTCAAAAAGGCATCAGGTGTTGCACGTTGTGCAGCAGCTTATCTCAAATGATTTATAAACTACCAACAGTGGCGAGGCCAAAGCCATTGTCATTGCATAAAATATGCTAACAGTACAACACACAAAAAACAAGCGGAACATATCCCAGCCAAGAACTGAACTGAGAACTGAGGAACGGAGCAAGGAGAATGAAGAACAGAGAACAGAACAGAGAACGGAGCAGTAACCAAATGATACAAAGTGCGCCGTGATGTGAGCCTCTGTCTGAACCTCAAACCCAGCAATCACAGTAGCAACAGGAAGGCACAAAACTTCAACTTGAAGTGGGTTTGGCATCGGATCCAACACATCCCAAGTTGAAGTTGGACAAAGGTATTAACTTACACTGCCTGAAACAACTCTGCGCAGACAGAACTGGCAGTAGTTGCTACTCTTTCTCATTCCTCGACCAGTCTTAAAAATCTCGAGTAGTTTTGGCATTAAAGGGAAAATCAAGTGAATTATGACACCACGTGGAATTGTTGCCGTTATTTTCAATTTACAAATTTACACAAACTTTTTAGGAACTTCTAGCATACCTAATCATTTTTTCCGAGTTTCGGAAGTCATATAAAAATTTAAATTTTGAAATTTATACAACTTAGTGTTAGAAATAAAAAGAATTTTAATTAAGTTTTTTGTTTTCAATTCTAATTTATCGAATTTTTATTATCAATAGTTTCTAGTAAATTATGTATTAATAGATAAATTTCAATTTCAAAGTTTTTAGATACAAAGGTAATGCATCTTTTTAACGGAATGTATTTATAAAATATGAAAATAGAGGCTTGACATTATTAGGATGAAATTTTCTTTTTAGGATGAAATTTTCTTTTAAATAAATAAATATTTTGTAATTTGTATTTAAATTAATATAAATATCATATTTTGTATTATTCTATTACATCGATATGAAAATGCTAAAGTATTAAAGTATTAGAAATTTACATTCTAAATCAGCTGCCACATTCTAAATTCAATAAAATGGCATTAGAAGAGCTTTCAGCGGTATTTTGTAATTGAAAGTCGGCTTAGCTATAATGACTGTTATTTCAACTTGGCAACTTAATAATAACGTTCTCCAATTTCGCATAACAGGCGTGCCATACGACGAAGCTACTATATGTATATATGGTCCACCATCAATTATATCACCCAATCCCATTTCCATATCCAATACCATTTCCATTTCCAATTCAAGGGCCGCCTGCCCTCTTCAACGGACTAGAAACATATTGTACACACTTATAATAAGCCTCTCACTAATTGTTGAAGCTTAATTGAGGCTTACGCATTGTTGGCCCACAAGCAATGCTCTTCCGGAATCCGGAGTACAGCTTACCCCTTTCACTCCGCCTGCCTCCTCTCCTGTTATTGTTCGTCCCCCCTCCGAAATGGACACATTATGGACGCTCAATTTGCTCATAACTATGGCTAACAAAATAATTATTGTTTAAAAACCCGTGCAAACTAATGCCCAGCAGCTCGGCAGCAGAATACAAATCTGCCTGGCCTCCCCCTTCGAAATCGATGTGGTGTGGTATCAAATACACCCCCAAACTGCTGTTGTGAATGCTGTGGTTGTTCCTCTTGTTGCTGCCGTGCAGAGGTTGAGGCTGAGGTTGCCTTGTCTAATTAATTTGCATTTAGCGCACTCGCCTTACACTGCTTTGGCATCGGGCTTTGGCTCTAAGGCGGCCTACAACTGCGGCATTTGGCGTCCGTCTCCCCTCCCCCTCCCTTCCCCTATTTGTTGAGCCCCTCTCACTCCCCTCGCATAAGCCGACTGCCAAACGCTGCCTCTGTGTTCACTGCGATTTATGTTGACTGCAATTTTCAGCTGGGGCTTCACAGAACTTCACATGTATCTATCCACATCTGCATATGTAGAGGTAAGCACACACACTCACACATACACACACGCACACTCGATATGCATATTCAGTTGTCATTGCAATTGCCGTTGTGATTATTATCGATTTAAGGCCCACTCAACTCGGTGCTCGCCCATGCAGGCTGTTGCCATCATTTCGAATCGCATTTGATGATTAGTTGCATGAAGTTATTCAAGTTATCAACTCCCCACAGAATTGTGCACAGCGAAGCGAAGTTATGTCTTGTTTAGCAGCAAATAAATTAAACTCTTTAATTAAATATACACTGTATGATTTATTTGCCTGTCGAGAGTTGCGCTTGCCTTTAATCCATAAATCATCTACTATTATTAATTCTTGTTGCTTTATTTTTAAATTTATATACTACAGTCATTTCAAACTTTAAATACTTCTTTATAGTGTCAAATGAATTTTCTTATAATGAATACAAATTAAACCTTTAAATATGGTTTTTATTTAATTCCTGTAGAAAAGTTTAATTTCATCCAATCTTTTATTTTATAATATAAACTTGTTGCACACTCATATTAATAAAAAAAAAACTTTATTTGAATGCATAAATAAAACACAAAAGAAATCTCTAGTGGAATGTGCTTGACTGTGAGATATCCGGTAACCATTTTCAATAAAAGCAAAAAAATGCTGTATTATTCTAAAAAATATACCAACTATAACCAAATATACTGAAATAATACTAAAATGTGAATGAGGCTATTTTCAATAAAAGCTAAACAAAGCGGTCTTGTTCTTAAAATATACCAAACATAATATACTGAAAAAATACTAAAGTATAACGAAGACCACTTTCAATAAATGCAAAACAATACAGGGTTATTCTCTTAATATACCAAATAAATATACTGAATAAATACCAAAATATACTGATGGCTATATTTGGAATATCTATATACTTTTATATTTGAAATATACCTATTAACTCATCGTCATCACTTTAATATCTCCACTTCTCATAATTCTGTTTTTAAATTTATTTAGCATTAAGGTTTTAACTCCATCTTTCCCCTATTTTTATCACATTTAATCATTACATTGCTGTGGTTTCAATTTCATTCTCACTTCGCTCGAAACACTTTTCAAGTGGAAAAACAGATGTAATTGTAAGTTGTGACTACATTATAATTACTTTCCATCACCGCTTGCTTGCTCTCATCATCATGTTTATTTATCTATATCTTATCTTGATATCCTACTATTAAATCGTCTCAAAAGGTACTTCAAAGCGCCTTAAAACTATTGCACAGACACACTGTTAGGCAAAGCCATTGAACCGTGGGCTCAACTGCTCCTTCCTCCCTCTCCCCCCTTTCTTGCCACCACCTAACAAAACATATTGAAGACCAGCTGCTGCAGCTTTGCCGTTGCCATCGCTGCCTTTGCCCCTTTTCTCAAGCAGGCGGCAGGCGGTCTATACAAATAGAAGGACAACGAAAGCATTTATGGCATTTTGTCGTTAGCTGTGCGAACTATTTGCCTTGAAACGACAACCATGAAGACAATGCCACAAGAACAACAACAACAACAACAAGACGACACAAATCATCGAGAGATGCCACAAAAGCGTCCGGAACATTGTGGACACAGTGAAAGAGAAAGAGAGAGGGTGAGCGAAAGAGGGAATGCCAGAAAGAGTGAGAGAGAGGGGGGAGGAAAATGTGGGAAACATATGCAGACAAAAGTAAATCAATCAATCCTGGAATTAACTAATTGCGTAAAGCAATATTTATGAATAATTAATGAGCTCATAATGCAGGCAAGCCTATATGATTGTCTCTCTCTTTCTCTCTCTATCTCTGTGTGTGTGTATGGGTGGACGAGGGGCGTGGCAGGGAACGGAATGAACTTAGTGTGCGGTTCAGTTATCTTTTAAGCGTTTGAAGGCAACCCACTCTAGGGCCTCACCTCTTTGGTTTGGGGCTTATTAAGTGGGCCTTTGAGTTTATGCCTGAGTGCAAACTTGAAACTATGAATATTAGTTGCCTACTTTATGTAAAATTCTATGCATTTTTAATTAACCATACGTGTTTGCCACTCTTATTGTTGTTGCTCTTGTAATTTTGCCAGCATTTGCATAAATCACACAAAATATTGTTCTACACTATACCATATGTATATAGTTTTTGATGGCAACTGCTCCGTTAATTTATAACAGAAAATGCATGTAAATTACCTCGGGGGCCAACGACAAAATGCAGCCCTACAGATAAGTCGCTGCCACAAAAGTATGCACCAACAGTTTGCACAGAACGACATCAACAGCAACAACAACTGCAACAGAAATAATGCCAAGAACTGGAGCACAATGGTGTAAATGCTAATTTTTTAAGAAATAATTCAGTTTATCCAACTATTGCACGATGAAGATTTCTTTGGGAACCCCAAGTTGGAAAAGATGAAATCGTATTTCAATATATATTATAATATTATAACATTATGTTTTGAATACGAATATGTATTTTACGATATTTATATTAAGTACTTTACTTTCTCTTGCTAATCGGTTATATTCTTTATTTTATGAAGACAGAACAGACATATTTGATTTTATTTTTACTACTACTATTTTAGTAAAAATTATAAATATATATAAATTATAAATATTATATATACAAATAAAAATTTCATATTGTAAAATATGTAAAGTAAGATCAAAGTAATCTTATAAGTAAACAAATTCAAGTTCAATTTTTTAAGCAATATATTTTTTTATAATTTCAATCTAAAACTAATATTATTGGGAATTATGGAAAAGCAGATAGTCATAGGAAATATTATTCCTCATATGAATAGTTAGCTGATATGATAACATACAGTTATAAGAATTATGGTAACTTGCTCGTAGAAAGTAGATGATAATGTTATTGATTTATTTTAATAAAGGTTTGAATAAACATTCATATAATATTATTAGAAACATTATATTTTCTAAGTGTTTCGAAATGAATAAATACTATATATAGAAAATTGTATTTGCATACCACTCAAATCTTCGTTGGGTTAATATTTTAAAAGTTATTAAGTAATACTTTCCCAATGTGAATTCATTCCATAGTGCAGTGTAGCATTTACATTCAATAAATTCAACGGCAAAAGCGCAAATAATTCATAAATTTAACACGAAATAAAAAATTGCCCAAAAAAATGCACTGACCGTTAAGAGAGAACTGCAGCTTCCTCATACCTTGCTCTCACCTCCCAGTTTTTTCATCAAATATATGTAAAAGAAAATGAAGGAATGAAAGAAGACCATTGCTGTTATTGGTTTTAAGATACCCTGCTAGTGAAAAGTGCGCTTAAGTTGTAGTTAAAAGAATTTATTAATTTCATAATTTTAGTGACCATTCAGTGTCTCTTATGATAATCAAAAAAGAATTCAATTATTTTTTTTAGAAGATAGCCAGTCCCTTCAAAATCTTATAATATTCATTTATTTACCAATTTCTGTACAGGGTATAATAAAGGAACAGTCCAACAATCAGCTCAGCAACTAAAGCAACAACAACAATATTGCGACATGCGTGTATAAAATATTTGCACATTTTTAACTGAATATTAATTTATGTTATTTTCGTGCTGTTCAGTATTTCAGTTGAGAACTCTGTGGGCGCAACTGGCCGAAAAATGGGACTTTATTTACTACAATTGGAATAGGAATATCTTTTTAAGGATATTTAAAGTATCATCGAAAATGAGTGAGTAAATAAAATAAATTCATATTTATTTTAGATTAAAGAATTCAAGACTTGTCTGAAAAATATTATTAGTACAAATTAAAGAATTTTTTCTTCCTGTTTATGAAGATGTAGATTTATTTTCTATTGAGTGATAATTCAACTTAATAAATTTAAGGCACTGAGAAAGTAGAGCATTCTTAAATTCGTTGAGTGAGTGTCGCAGTTCATTCGACGTATTTTATTTGCTGCAACAGCAGCTGTTGACACATATATAAATGCATATTGCAGAATTCGCGTATTGCCGCGCATTTTTTGTTTTTATTTTATTTTTGCAGTTCGCGTCTCATGAATTTAAATGCGTTTTGTGAAACGAAATGAACGAATGCAAATAAAACTGTGTGAATTTCCAAATGCCTAAAAATCTGGCAAATTGAAGCAAACCGGAGCACAAATGCTTGAATACCGTGTAAAGGGAATAGCAAAGGTTTAAGGGTGATGGAGGTGAAAGAGGGAGGCGGAGGGAAACAGACGCAGTACCTAGACAAAGCCAACAGACATTGCATACTTTTCGGCTGCCTGCCAAAAATGTAACAGGCAACGCTTCAGTGAGCGCAAGAACGAATGGCAGGCACTGTAACGTAAGAGTGGAAGGTGGAGAAAGGGGGCAGCAAACGCGTCTGTGCCTCATAGTTTACATTGACACGCGCTTGCATGCAAATAAAATCATGGCAACCCCAGACAGGAAGTCGGGAAAGCTGCCAACACACACTCACACACACATATTTGGCCACAAGCTCGTATAGTATTATTATTGTTTTGATTTCCCTGGCTGAGTTTGTTTAACATTTTTTTAATTCTTGAACTTGACAGGCTGCCCAGCCCCTTGGCTTCCTCTGCCTCTGCCTCCGCCGCTGCCTTGCCATCTCAATAAAGCATAGCACAAAAGAAGGACATTATGACCACGCCGAGCTGAGCCGAGTTGAGCTGGGCAGTTCTGTGCACGTCGCTACAAGTTCGTACAAGTCTGTGTACAAGTCTAGATTGGGCTCTGGTTCTGGCTGTGGCTCTGGCTACTTGACTGCATTGACTTCTGCTACTTTTGCCGCTGTCATGGCCATAACCCATGAGCCAAGTCGAGGCCACTTCATCTCCTGTTGTTGTTATCCAGCATGTTTTTTGGGCTGCTTTCGTTGTTTTGTTTTGTCTTGTTTTGTTTTGCTTGGTTTTGCCTTCTTGCTTTGTTTTCTCTGTTACCAGCCCAGCCCAGCCCAGACCCAAGCCCTGGACCACAGCCAAAATATTATTTTATTATGCCAAAAGAAGTTGGAACGTCTCTGCGTCTACGAGTAGTTTCTCTCCCCGCCCCAACCTGCTCCTGCTTTCAGCACTGGGATTACAATACTCTTCACTGCATTTCGTCGGCTTTGCTTTTTACTCGTCTCGTTTCTCTTCCCTCCTCCTCTTCTGAAACCTGTAAAGCTGTGTGCATTCAAAGTAGCCACAATTTGCCTCCATTTACATTATTCTTTTTCCTTTTTGTTTTTGCAGCTCTTGGGGCAAACAACTTAATATGCGGCACGTTTATTAAACTGACTTGTTGGCAACAAAATATGCTTTATCAATATATTATGGCAAGCCTGTCAGAAATTAATATAATTCTATTTGCCAAATATTGCATAAGCAAAGTTAAATCAGACCTCGCTCCAAAAGGATTAACCGGTTATTCTCTGTGAACTATAAATAATAGATAGATGTTTTAAATATGTATTTGTGATTATCTAATTTGCTTATAAGTGAATTGTTCGGATACTTTGCAATCCTTTAGTTTGAAATGCAAATAATATTTTTATTTAATAATTATTATAAATCACTAATAGCTTTCTGGGAATTTTATTTTACAATAGGAAAGTGTTGTGCAGAGTATAAGATGGCAATTTCGAAAGACTAATTATTAATCTTAATACTTATTACAAATTTGTAAATTAAATTAATTATAAAACTAATTATTAAAGTGATTTTAAATTTATAGAGTAAGTACTGACATGTTACATAAGCAATATATAATAAGAACAATATTATTTATTTATTTTTTTCTATTCAAAAGAGTACAATATAAAGAATATTCTATTCTTTACTTTTATAGAAATCTTATCCAGCTTTTGGTGACGCCGTTTAAACTTATAAAAAAAAATTTATAATCTTTATGAACTCTTTTTCTTTTTCCCTAGTTTTAATGATGGGATTTCCAGTTAAAGCATAGGAAAAGCATTCTGCATAGAATCAAACTAATTCTTCAGCAAATTTATTCTAATTGTGGACCACTCTTTATACTTAATTTAAGAATATTAAATTAATCATTATATAAAATCTATAAAATAGAGTATATATTAGTCAGCTATCATAAATTTATTAAAGTCTCTGACACAAGCTGCAAACCTTTTCCAGGCAATTCAGCTTAGTTGTGACTTTTCAGAGCGTGCAGCTTCATGTTTATTCCATGTACAGCAAAGTCTTTCATTTTTATTTCCTTTTGACAAAGATTTGCGTTGTGATTATTGCTGACAGTTGGAGAAAAAAAAGTTGCAGCACTTTTCAACATTTACTTATACATGCAACAAGAGAAAGCTGCAACACGTATACAAATAAAATGTGCAGTAATGTTAATGACAGGCCAGGCAACAGAAAGACCAAAGTGAGAGTGGGAGTGGGACTGGGAGTGGGAATGGAAGTGGGAAAGAGATGGCAACGGCTTAAGCGGATAAGTGAAAAACGAGGTAAGCTCATCCCAGAGAGCAGAGGAGAGGGAAGTTGGACCATGCGGTTACAGGGACTGGCCACAAATGAATGGCATTCGAGTTGCAGGCAACGAAATATGAACCACAACAAAGGCTGAAAAGGCGGCTTCGTCTTTCCCCCCGCTTACCCCGCCCGAGACCGGCTCATTATGCACAAACACGTCACGAAGCAAAGGGATGAGGAGCAAGTGTTGGGCAATGAACTGGCCAGTGATAAGTCAAGAAGAGTGCGGATGCTTTATCAACATGCAGGCAGGCAGATGCAGATGCAGAAGCAGACGCAGACGCAGGCTTAAACCAAAGAAACAAAACAGCAGAAGAAGCAGAAGAAACGGAAAGGCATCCTTGAAGCAGCGACTACACACACTCCCATTTCACAGTTGCATGTCCTGTAGCTGACGATGATGCGTGGCATAAACCACAATGCCAGGTCTAAAGCCCAACACAGATCCCCTGCCTGGACTGGACTGACTCACAAATTTGCACTGCGTCGCATATTTCAGTTGTCATTTTTGCTGTTTTGCCAGTTTTTGCGTATGCCACTAAAGGAGACGCCGTGTGTGTGCGGAAGCTGCTTCTGCTGGTTCGCTCTCTCTCTCTCTTTCTCTCTCTCTCGCGCACTCTTTGGCTTTCTGGACAACGGCATTTCCGCTGGCAACGCAGCTGCGGCGGCAACTGCCACAAACAATTTTGACATTGCGCTGCTGAGTTGCGGAGCATTGCGGAGCCAACGCAGAGTGCTCCGGACAGGATGTGCAAGGATATTGTGAAATCAACGTAATGGCGGAGCATTAACATGCATGCTGCGAAAAAGGCGACAGGTAACAGCGTCCGGGCAACTTGGCCACAAAACAAGAGCACGCACCAAACGCAACAGTTCGCATTGTAAATACACTTCAAATAAAGTGCTTGGTATATACATATATTATTCTCTTAGCCTTAGTCGCTCTGGCTCATCTCATTGCAATAAGGAGTTATATTCGTTATTTCAATAAAAACAATAATAATACTATTCTCATATTCAAATTTAGAAATATATTTAAATTTTAATCGAAGAATTATAAATATTATGATAAAGTTTAAGTTGTACAATTTTCAATATATATTTTCATTGCTGAAATAGAATCTTCACTTGTAATAAAGCTCCACATTAGTGTTTAAAATATTAAATAAAGTCTTGAAAAGTTAAGAGCAATTTCAAACAAATTCCTAATTAAAAATAATAAAGTGCTAATACTAATCATAAATAATTGCAAAACGAATATTTCGCTTATACATTAGGTATACGTATACTTTGCCTATACGTTTTTATAACGTATACGCAACAAGCCCAGGAAAAATATGTTTATATGTACCAACAAAACGAACCATCGAAAATTCTTATATTTGCTAATAAAATGTTAAACAATCCACTACAACTAATCCCAAAATATTATTTAGTTTGTTAATAGTTAGTACAAAGTTAATAGAATAAAGAAAGCAGATATTTTATTCCATTTTTAACTCAGCAAACTTATACTAAACGTCTTAGAGTTTGAACCAATATAATATATGATATAGGCATGATCTGGCAGTAGTTGCTATAGTTTAATAACCAACTTATCTGATTTATTATTGACAAATTTAACGCAAGTTCGAATATACCTCAAAACGTCTTGTGCACTTAACAAAAAAAAAGAAAAGAAAAGAGTGTATCACAGTGTTCGCATTATCTTTGGCATGCTGCTCTTTTTCATTATGAAATTATAAATATTTTATTCAATACAGGAGCGAGGACAGCAGCGCCCTCAAGGGAAGGAGAGGAATGAGATGAGAAGAGAAAAAGCAGAAGCAGAAGCAGAAGCTGGAGGAGCAAGAAGCCTGTATTAAATTCCATTGCCAATTGCAGGCGACTTTGTTTGGCTTCCAGCTACATTTCAATTTTAAATTAAACATAAAATTTCACTTGCACGCAATGGTAAAATGAGAACCAATGCCAAAGCACAAAAAAAATATTAACAAAATATATATGTACACACTCTGTGTTGTATGTTCTGTGTGTGTAAGGATTTCAATTGAAAATTTACAAACCGCTCGAATGACCTTAAGCTACTTTAACACAAGCTAGATGGTGGACGGAGGGAGGGAGAGCGGTAGGCATGGGGGACTAAAGTTGGAGCCAACGACACGGCACACAATAAAAGCAAAATAATGCAAAAAATGTGAAAATTTCATAAAGCAAAACTCAAACAGCGCCGAAAGTTAAGTAAAAATGTAGGTAACCAATGGCTAGGGGCGGTGTACGCGGACAAAAACTGAGCCGCCCGGTAAAAGTTATGGCCATTCTACACACACACTCATACACATACACACACACACATACAGTTGCCATAGGAGGGGTCGAATCGCCTTTTTGCCAGGTCGCTCGTGTTGGGCCTTTTTGATTTTTGCTTGAGTTATTACACAACTGGCAACTGCATAAACACGGCAACCGCAACGCCTCCAGCATATAAATTCAATTAAAAAAATAATTCTTTTTATTTTTTAATTTATTTTCCGTTATTTTATTTTTTTGTTTAAGTTAAGCCTCTAGTGTGGGCCATGCCACAGCCAAGCACGACACGTTTTCGCCTCAATTCGACTCGACTCGACAATGCGCCCTGCTGTTGATTTTCCCAATAACATTTATCAATTGGGGAAAATTCCCTTTGAATGCGCCAGCTGAAGTCAGCTTATGTGCGTTGTAAAATTGGATAATTCCCAGAATTCAGTTCTTTCGCTCTGATCGTTTGTTTTATCCCCAAATATTAAATCAAATGGGAATCATAAGCAGCCAACTTTCAATTGAAGTGGAAGATGTTTCTAATTTAGTTTAGCATTAATTTGTGATTGCTTTTGTATTCTTTGCATAAGTTCCAAACTTATATTTTAAACTTTTTATGAACATTTATATTTTTTTTTTAATTATTTTCCAAATTTTCGAACTTACCTTTCTTACAACTATACTATTTAATAGCAGTAATTTTACATGTATTCTTTGAAGAACAGCAGCTTCTAATAATGTAATATATAGATAACTCCAAGATATAACACATAAATAAAATTTCAATACTTTTATTTGCGCTACAAGAAAAACAAGTATGAAAGCTACAGTCGAGTGTGCTTGATTGTGAGATACCTACTACCCATTGTGAAAAACAGTGCGATATTAGATTTAAATATAAATACCAAGGCTACATTTGGTATATTGATATCGCAATCAAATTTTCAGAAATCATAAAAATTATAAAATGTGTGTACCAAAAATTATTCGTTGCAAAAATTTCAAATTAAATTGATCTGCGCGCAAACATAACAAGTGCTGTAGAAATTATAGCGCTATCTCATATAGTCTCTGAGATCTAGGTGTTCATATGAGCAGCAGACATACGGACATGCCTACATCGTCTCAGCTGTTGACGCTGATCAAGGATTTATATACTTCATGAGGTCGGAAATGCCTCCTTCTGGCTGTTACATACACTTCCTGGAAGCGCAAAGTTATAATACCATTCTTTCCTATAAGTAGCGGGCTTAAAAGGTCTCTTATTACTCCTTATATTATTTCTATTCTTATACATTTTCAAATTTGAAGAGATTATGAAATAATTAAATAATAAAATGCGCATGATTTGATTAAATGTGTAGTGAAGTGAGTTGGATCTTTCTTCTAGACAATGCTCTAACTACTAAATTTTGTGGAATGTTTGGGTTCTTAAAAAATCAATTATTCATCAAATTTATTATACAGTTATTCCGAAATAAGTTAAACACACTTCAAATAAACATGCTGGGCGTGTAATTTAAAATCGTAATTGAAAGCAAAATTCTCATATGTTTCGAAATATGTCAGAATAGTTTGCCGATAAAATATATTTGGTTTGTAAAATGTGCTAGTTTTGTAATACTAAGAATGCAGTAGTAAAATTCTCAATGATTCTTTGATAAATACACGGCAGCAGTCAACTCGTACAGTAACATCCTGGCTGAGGTTGTTCAAAAAAGAACTTTTGGACCATTTTAAATGGCGACAGCGCCAAAGCGAAAGGGTGACCCAGGTGAGAGCTGAAAAGCCGAACAAGTATTTCACTAAGAACTCTCTACTTTACAGTGGCTGCTAGCTCATCGCAAGATCTAGTAACAGATCAGGCCTCAGGTCGTCGCCAAGAGCAGAAAGTCTACACCTTTAATAACGATAGGCCTGCACCGGCCAAACCTGTGCCATCGCAGGTGAAAGAGGACAAGGCTAAGCCACAGAAAACGATACTCGAGGAGCATGGCATCATACTGGGCAAGGTGATTGGCACTGGCAACTATGCAAAGGTTAAGATTGGATTCTCCGAGGAATACGGCAAACGTGTTGCCGTCAAGATTATCTCGAAGGTGAAGGCACCAACTGAATACACGCAAAAATTTCTGCCACGCGAAATCGAGGCAGTTAAGGGATTGCATCATGAGAATCTAATCACCTTCTATCAGAGCATTGAGACAAGTCACAGGTAAGTGAATGATAATTTTACTAATTCCCAGTATGAAGAAAGTATACACAGAGTTTATTTAATCATGCAACTGGCGGAAAATGGCACGTTGCTGGATTATGTAAGAGAGAAGAAATTTCTAGATGAGCCACAGTCTCGCACACTCTTCCGACAGTTGATCAGTGCCATTGAGTATATTCACAGCAAGGGCGTTGTACATCGCGATATCAAGTGTGAGAATCTGCTCTTGGATGAGAACTGGAATATCAAACTAATCGACTTTGGATTCGCACGCAAAGATACACGTACCGCTGAAAACCAAGTGGTACTCTCGAAAACCTTTTGCGGCAGTTATGCTTACGCCAGTCCCGAAATATTGAAAGGTAAATCTCATTTATACTAATCTGGCATTCGAGATTTATTTCTCTCCATTGTCAGGCATTGCTTACGATCCATTCATGTCAGATATTTGGGCCTGTGGTGTGGTATGCTATGCAATGGTCTTCGGTCGTCTTCCCTACGATGGCTCCAATGTGCACATTCTGCTCAAGCGTATCAACCAATCGCTGGTGTTCCCCAAAAACCCGATGGCCACAAGTGAATGCAAGCACATGATAATGCATATATTGGCGCCCGTTAAAATGCGCTACAATATACCCCAAATCAAGGACGATCCGTGGTTCACAAATAAATAGCCTTAGCTCAGTTCAGTTATTTGCCGTTGACGTATCTAAAGCGAAACAAATTTTTAAGTTAAATAAATTGCTCAATTGAGCCAGTAAAAGTCAAGAGTTTTAAGTTTATAAAGATTTAAATTAGTACAGATACAGGGTGAACAATTACATAAAATGTACAAATACAAATGCTCCAAAACGCGGTTTAAGAGTCGTGTTGCAAACCCAAAAAGCAAACGTATTTTTGCCCATTCTTTCAGACATCATACATACTATGTATGTATTTGCATACTAATTTTATTGAATTTGCAATATACACATTTTGAGCAACCTGAACAGGCAATGCAGTAATGAGTTTATCAAAACCTGACCTGTCTCAATAATGTAACGGTTTTACATTTGAAACACAACTTCCACCCTTAAAGTAATAAAGTAATACGTTGTTCTGCCTTACGTAGTTTGCTTGACGTTACAGAACATATCGACAAGCCACCACAATTGGCAGCCGAAGCTTTGCCTTGCACTCCTTTAAAGCAAACTCGTATTTTTAAATAAATATACAGTTGTTGAGCCAACTTAAAAGTATTAAATATTCGATATTCAATATATAATAAATAAAATTCTAATTACTTGGCAAAAAGATAAAAAAAACTTGCCATACAAAATTTAAATATTTGAGAATTATCGATATCTTATCGATGATGCCAGCATTGTTTAAAAATGGCGCATACATTTAAAAATCCATTCAACATTTATGACAACTTTATGTTAAGCGTGAATTGAATTAAATTAAATATTTATTTAAATTTAAACGCTTAATTTCAACCACTTTGCCACAAAATACTATTTGGCTGCCATGACAACCACAATCGGTTGCCTTGTCAACGCCTGCAAAACTGACGTCCAAAACAAATACTGTTTTTGATGTGATTCTTGAATGAATTGTTAAATGAATTACATAAATAAAAGCAATTCATGGCGGAAGTGCATATAATTGGACAAATACTGAAAGCTGTTGATTTTGACGAACCACATTTATTCTGCAAGTGGAGTCTGCAGAGCGGTAAATAGAAAAACAAGTTATTAATCTATAATTTTCGCTAATTTGTTGTACGCAACTCACAGGCAATTCTTGGCGCTTGATTCAAGGCGAGGTGCAGGGACAGACACACGTTGTCAGCCATCGTCTGCAGAGTTGCTCAGACTTTGCTCAACCTCTGGACGTGCATCTCTGTGCCGCTGCTATTCAAGGCTGGCCACGCCTCCTCGTCGAAGTGTACGCCGTGAACGTGCTGCAACAGTGCTGGCCAGTTGGCTACGGCTTTGCCCACATCCCTACAACGCCGGGCAACCATCGCCTTGAGATAAACACGTGGAAGATTGCGCCAAGCACCTGGTGGCAAAGTATTAGAGAACGATTTGGAGGTGGCGGCGCAGCTCTCAGCAAAACCGATCTGCTTTTTTCGGGCGTCGAGCGGTAAGAAATTCTGTGTTCATTTATAATTTTAAACACTAGGGGTTGATCTATATGTATGTATATGACCATTGAAGTCGTAATTTTCTTTGATATATTTACTCTTAATTTGTATATAAATTTATATTACATTTTTAATTTAAAATACATATATTACATTTTTATTTCTTTCAAGGGTATATTGCATATTGATTTACAACTTACTTGCATTAATTTATTAATTTGTTAAAAAAAACATTCGAGCCAAATCTGAATTAGGTTCATTAGCTCTGATAATAATAGTCTTAAATATATTAATTTCATAGGAATAAAATATACAAATTTATTTTGCAGATACAAATTGCAGACTCGCAGTTCTGGTAAAGTTCTAGTGGAGCTTAACTTAATCTTTCGCAAGTTTGAAGACTACGGGGTGGAGTTCAAGTAAATGCAATGGTGTCCCTGCTCTTCCTCTGCCTAATCCTTGCGCCTGTGAGCTGCATTAAAATAGGCATCTCACAGGATTTGGATACAAACACAACAACAACAACAACCACAACTCCAGCAACACCAATAACAACATCAACCGCAACATCATCACCTACAACACTATCAACTACATCATCATCTACAACTTCAACCCCATCAACTGAAGCTTCGTTGACCACTAGTAACTTGGATGCGATTGCCACCAGCAGTCCGTCGTGGTCCGAAGCTGTCAGCACTCCTGCCCAAACATTTCCACCTCGCAAAACTCCAAAGTCACCCACAACAACAGCTCCAAGGAGAACGAGCAGCACCTCGACAACAACTGCTGCTCCTGAGGTCATAAATGCCACCACAGTGCAGACAACTATTGCGCCACCTGGACAAGACTATCGTCTTTATTACTGCGAGTGCGATTTGCAATCGGAGCTGTGCGAAATCAATTGCTGCTGTGATCGCGATTGCCCCGCAGAGACGCTGCAAGTCTTCAACTGTTTGCAGTCATCGGTGGCGCCACAGCTGCAGACGCGTCTTGAGGACTTTCAGTACACTCATGGACTGCCCACCTGCCAGCTCCACGATGGATGGCTCTGCGTCTTTCGCAGCAACACAAAGCCAGCGAAGCCAGAGGTAAGAAATAACACTTTGTGAGAAAAGTAATTGAGAGCAATAAGTGTATTACAATAAATTCATTGAAATTGTATATAATGGTATTATAATATTTTTATTTTTACAATACGTAACATAAAATTTGTTATTTTGAATTCCTTCCTTCAATTCTTAAAATGATCCTTCCTATAATTTGTTCAAAGTAGTTTCAAATAAATAAGTTCCTTTTTATTTAGTTTCTCTGAAATTTATTTTTATTTTATTTACTATACATCCAGCGTAGAGTTAATTTTTTGGTAGAATAATAAAGCCTACGCCTATCGTAGCTAATAGAATATCCTAATTACACACGGTACTATTCGATTATTCATTTAAATTATGTATAGTAAATAATACGAGTAATCTTTCATATTTGTGCATTATACTTGTTGTTGTAATAACATATCGCCTTGTTCTTAGCCACTCAGCAACAACTTCGATGCGGAACAGTACAACAAATGGCCGGAGCAGCTAACTGGCTACGAGGAGCAGGTAGTTCAATCCTCTCAGTCTACGAGCCACTACAAATACGGACAGGCGCTGCAGCTGTGGCAACCAGAGACCAAACAGTTGTCCGATTTTGAGCTGCCCTTGGCTTATGAAAGCGCCAACTGTCAACTGAAGCAGGCGCTGCGTCATCTGGAACCCATGAGAAGCAGCTGCAAGCTCAGTGATGCCTTAGAAATGCAGAGCCACCTCTGGACATTACTCAATCTGACGAGCAGCCATCAGTTACTAGCAAAACCTTTCGACCCAGAGGATCAGGAAGTGCAGAGCATAGACATAGAAATATGCCAACAACTGTTGCAGCAGCCACAAATGCAGTGCAATGAGACGCAACTGGACATCAGCGTGGACAGCATTGAATTGAAGTTGCTGCACAATTACACACACATCTTGTCAGCTAAATTGGTGCTAAAGGAAGCGAGTGCATCGGAGGAACATGATCTACTCTGGCTGCACTACGAACTGAACTTTAAAACTGCAGCATCAGACTTTTCCAAGCCCAACTCTGGTCCACTTGGCTATCTGCAAGGTGCGCCACTTCTACTCTCGACATGGCAGCCACAAAACAGCAGCGATCAGACACCACTTAATCTTACTCATCACTGGCTAACGCTCTGCGAGCAGAGTCGTTCCACTGTTGGCTTTGGCGTGGATCTCGCCAAGCATTGCCAGCTACGTGAAGTGGCGCCAATTGTTTTGCACAATCATACGGAATATTGCCAGCAACTGCAGGCACACATTTGGCGCCAATTGCTGCCACAGAATTGCACTCGCTTGGAGCAACTGGATCAAGTATTGGTTTCGCAGCTGGGCAAACCACAACCAGATCAGTGGCTGTCACTCCAACTTAGCCACATGGATGGTCAGCTGCCAATCTTGGGCCTCTACAATGAGGAGCAGCAAAGTCTGAGTTGTCGCAACATAATACTCAGCGTCAGCTATGAGTTCCATGTGGCAGAGCTAACACTGATCGATGGTCATGTTCCGCACCAGAATGTGTTGCGTCATGCGAGATTGATGATGGGTCAACGACACGATCTGGAATTCGATGCGGGCGAGCAGTTGATCGAGTTGCCCTTGGCTGTCTCTGTCATGTTCTTCAAGCAGCAGCAAAATTCGGCAAGTTCGCTATTCCTCTCAAGCGGATTGGCTTGTGTTATATCTACAAGCATTCGATGGCTAGTTCAATAACGTAAAGGAATAGCTTGAAAAGTTGAACAATTGAAGTTAGCTGGCATTTCAGCTAAGTAAGCACCATGGGCTATTTTCCACGGATTGATTAATATTTTAAATTAGATACAGCAAACCCAATAAACGAAAGATTAGTCAGAACTTAAGATCTCCTTTGGTTGTTGATGCTCATGGAAGTTTATGTATTAAGCGTAATTTTCAAATGATAGAAAATTCATTATTTCCCTAGAAATCCAATTGGGGTAAATAATTGCATAAACCTATAGGATCAGTTACACCTGTACTGAACCTACAGTTCTACCACGATACTTCTTGAATGAATTCATGAATTTTTATTCTGATGAGGCCAAGACACGACATTCCGCTAAGACGCTTAATGAAGATTTTATCTCAGTCTTGCTAACACACATTTCATTTGTGAATATGTGCTCCTAGTCTACCGTGTTTCGTTCATAAACCGATCAGTACTCTATACTTTATTCTTCCCTAGGGTTAAAATAAGCTTGAGTAACTGAAAATAAATGTATTGAACCTTTTTTGACTGCTGGAATTGGTATAATTAATAAGTGAAGCTGACAATCTGCTATCAGAATTAAGTTATTTAACTTAAATATTTTAAATATTCAAAGACTTTCTTGCAGTGGCAATTTTTCCTGCAGTTTGTCAGATTTTATGCAGCCATTTAAAGAATATCCCTGCGGCACTTGCGCAACTGTTTGCGCATCAGCAGCGCATCGAGCTCGGCCTGCTTGCGACGCTCCTCCTCTTCGATGGCCCTGCGAATCTCCTCCGCCTCATCGGTAGCCCTCAGGGAGATCTCGTGCACTTCGGGCAGAAAGCCGAGGATGCCCTTGCGCACCAAATACATGTAGTTCAATGCCACCGAATACTTGATTTCGGTACCAACGACTTTGCTCAGCTCCATCCAATGCAGATACATCCAGTTCTCATTGCGCAGATCCTTAACACTATTGTAAACTGGCACAAACTCATCGATCTTTCCTATAAACACATTTGCCACATCCATGATCTCGGACTTCTCGCTAAAGTCTTCTAGGGACTCGACCAGTTCATTGCGCAGCTTCATCAGAGTTGTCCACACCTCATCGAGATCGAGTTGTGCAATGGGATTGCCCAATGTGGCATCCTCCAGCTTATGAAAGTTGGCGCAAGCGTACCACAATTTCTTGTAGGGCTGAAAACTGTCTATGATGCTGGTCAAAAACTCCGTGGAAAGCGGCTCCAGTTCGAAAAGTTCCTGTCGAAACTGCAATGTGCGTCCGAGTTTCTCCAGTTCCCTGATCAATGCCCACGTCTTTTTAATGTCCACTGAGGTTTCCTGCGCTCGATTAGGATTAAAGACAAGCGAGTAAGCTTGAACCTCATCGTTGAGCGACTCGAGACGTTCCTCGAAGCCTTGGCATTCGCTGTAATGCTGACGCAGAAACTCCTCTATGTCCAGTTTCTGTTCGTCCTTCAGCGTGGATAAACGCACCATGATCTGATGCGGCCAGGCGAAGGCATTCCACTTCATAGCGAACTGATGATCGGACAGATTGTAAAAGAAGCTATCCAACATATCATACTCGAGCCACATGACCTGTATTTCAGCCTTGATCTCATCTACAATATCCGGCACTGTTAAAGCATAATCACGTATCTCAAACAAATGTTCAATGCTCATCGGACGCCTGGCAATGCGATGGAAGACCTCGTTACAGCGTTCGAGTATCAATTCATTTGTCTCGTACATGCGATCCACGTAGTATTCAAAGATGCGACGTACCAGATCGATGTACTTCTTCACCAGAAACTGCTTCATCGTGTCAACATTGATGTAGAACGGTCCGATGGTGATGAAAGCAGGCAATATTTGACGAACTTCGTCCTTCTGTCGCTTGAACTCGATGATATCTCGCTTGACCTGCGACGAAGGCTTTTTGGCCGCAGCATAATCCTTCATAAACTCCACCAAATTGAGCAGATAAAAGTCAATGAATCTCTCGTAATGTCGCGCATAAGCCTTCAAAGGCAACACCGCCAAAGCATAGCAACGTTTCATCAGCTCATTTTGTACAATAAACGCTTCCTCAATGAGTTCAACTGTTAATATAAATAGGTTTCGGGCAAATTTCATGTTAGTCATGACATCCGCATCGATGATGCGTACTCCAGCCGTCTTCTCCAATCCCCGCTTGAAGATGTCCATTAACGCAGGCTGAAACTCATCTGGATGCGTGGAATAAAACACTTTGCGATCCTCATTGATGCCGATGGTCAAAGCGAACACGGGCTTCGCATAGGGAAATTCTGTTTCAATAAAATCACTTGTCCACTTGTAGTTGTTCTTCAATGACAGAAATTGAATGCAAGGATCACACACAAGTTTGCTAAAGTTTATCAGCGAGGTCAGCAACAGGACCTCCATCGACTCCTGCATGCGGAATTTGACCTGCAGCAGAAACCTCGAGATCTTACACATCTCATACACCGTCCAATTTTTCAGCGAAATGTCCAGCCAACCTTTGCCTAGAGCTCTGAGCACTAGGGTTATCACTGTGGTCAACTGTTGTGGCCAGTACACCTTGAGAAACGTGGCCACACTATCGCTGTGCGCCTCCTGCGATTGCATAAAGTCCACGAGAGCTGTCGGCTTGTTGAAATTGCAAACAAAGACCGAAAGACGCTCGATCTGCTGGCACTCGGTTGCCACGCCCATCATAGCCTCAATGCCCCCGACGCAGTAAAAGAGGCTCGCCCGCAGCCAACCGTAGCGTTTCTTCTTGATGTCCAGACCCAAGGATTGCAATTCGCGACGCTCCCGATCTGCGAAGTCCTCACGTGCAGCTGTGGGCATAAATTCCTTCAGGGAAATATTCCGGAATTGCGGAAACTCCTTCGGCATTTGAATGATGAACTGTTCCAACTCATAAAGCGCCATCAGACGCTCAAACACAATATTAACCTCCGAACGAAGGCGACGCTTGAACTGCTCGGAGACCTTGGACTGCTGCAGTATCTCCTCAATCGGCTTAAAACTCTGGAAGGTGGTGGACTCGATGTCATCGTGTAGCACACAGTCCACAATCAGCTCCATCAGCATCAACTGTTCGCCCTTGTGCCGCTCATGAATCGCCGACTTCAGGCGCTGAATGTATTTGTGCGGATCCTCGGCGAGAAACATGAACTGCAACTTGGGTACATCGTAGCTGCATTCATCCTCCAGCGAGACGAGTGTCCAGAGATCCGTCTTGGGATTGTAAGCAGTCACTGCAGCCAGCGCCCAACGGCAACTGCGCAGACTGCGATTGTACGGAAGATAAGCGCGAGCTGGCAAAGGATAGTGGACATCGCCAACGATGCCCAACTCGAACCAAGCTTCGGGCGAACTGATGTCGTAATTACTGTCATCGAAGAAACTTAGCGGGAACTTGTGGGGAAATGCAAACTCGGACATCAGATTATATTGCTCCTCGGTGGGCTGTAGCACATCGTCTGTTAAACCCGCTTTCTTTAGCTCCTCGACGAGATTCATTTTGGCGTATTGACGACGTCGTCGATCGACCGCCACATCTTTGGGGATCTCGCCCTTGGGCACAAAGCGCGTCTGTATGACTTTTGGTAGTATGGTGGGCAGCGGAAAGCGGTAAACTTTATCGAATTTTCCCACCAAAGTGAGCCAGCGTTGTGCCTCTTGAATGGGGAATGTGACCGGCGTCAGTTGGTCCCGTGGTATGAGCAGCTCTTTAAAGTTCTTCGAGGCGGTGCCGGGACGTGGAGGCATTATGCAGACTGCCCTGGATGAGCCGGAACTGGACTTGGACGGGTCATCCGATATGACCATGGAGCCATCATCAATCGACAACATACGATCCATTTTTTATTTTTGACGATCCAGAATATATTTAAATTATTTTGCTGTCATGCACACTAAAGCACATGACAGTTTTCTAATTCATATCTAACTTTAGGTCTTTTTACAATATAAATATATATTCTTTAGTTACATTTAAATTTTAAATTCGCGCCAAATAGCTTGTATATGATATGGCAGCGCGAGTTCTATTTATATTGAAGTGGCAACGCTGCAGACGCCCAAATGCGTTTTACAACACAGTCAGCTGGCCGGCTATTTACATTTGAAATCTTATTGGAAATCGCGTAGAGCAGCATGCGAATTTAAACATTTAGGGCTTCTCACTAAGATAAATAATTTCCAATGCAATTTATTCATATTACAATTTAAATGAATGAATGCTGCAAACATAAGGCGGAACTTCATATGTTTCTTAATTGCCAGTCATTATGGAATTGGTATATTTATTGACATAAATTAGTGTATTTTGAAAATTTAACTTACGGTCACGTTTACGCTAAACACTCGTATGCAACTAAATAATAAAAATGAGTTTTTCAATGTGAAATTTAACGAATTAAATCATAAAAATATTATCAAAACAACAAGCAAGAATCATGCTAAACATGTGTTGCAAAAGTAAGTGCGAAAAGTTATGTAAACAGCGCAAAAAATGCGTGTGAAAATTTGCAAATTTGTGTTCAAGTGATGGTGCTTCACTAGACAGAGAAAGAGAGAGCAAGCGCAAAAAAGAGAGCAGAAAAATCAATAAATTTTGTCGTAGCATCGCGATTGAAACGAGCAAAACAAAGAGCGCGTAAAGAATGTGCGTGGAATCAGGAAAACAGAAAACGAACAGCCGTTAGTTGTAGTTGTGCCCGTTTTCAGCTGCTTCTTCTGCTGTTATAGATACTTTGGCCCAAATGCGTTGGCAGCGAGAAAAAGGCAATAGTAATAAAGCTCTGACTGAGTGTTGAGTAAACTTCAAACAGCTGTTGCTGTTATTATTGTTATTGTTTGTGCGCAATCGAAATAAGTGTAAATATTTGTGCTTGATTTATTGATAAGCTTGCTGCCAAAATATTTGCACTCGCTTTATTTAACCCCAATTGAACTCGCCCACGCTTAAACATTTCCTCTTGTTTGTGCTTCTCTTCCTACCTCCCACCCACATCAATAACAATATCCTCATGCACACACACACACATGAGGCCAATGTTCGCACGTTCGTTTACTTTGTTTGCAAGTATATGTGTGTGTAAACATTGCGCTTTAAAAAGCTCAGCAAAAAAATTTCATTTGCTTAAGCAACAACAACGATTCCAAGTGTGCGAAACAAGTGCGAGCAGTTCAGCAAATTGACCGCCGGTGAATCACAGACTACAACGGAGACGCTAATTAAAGCGGGTGCAATTTGTGTTTTTTTTTAGAAGGCAATAGAATGTCAAATAAGCGTTGATGGTGATGATGATGTGATTAGCAAACAATTGATTTAAATAATACAATTTTGTTGTGCGCATTTCCAGTTTGAAAACCAGCAAAGCAGAATAAACCAGCAGCAACAACAACAACGTTCAACAGCAGCGAGCTCACACATACACAGAGCAGACTCACTCGCACACACGGCTAAGGAATGAATGTTATGCGAAAGCTGCGGGGCGCTGCTAGCGCTGGCAGCGGCAGCGCAGTCAATGCTACAGGCAGTGGCGGCAGCAATACAAATTCCAGTAATAATAGCAGCAACAACGCTAACGGACGTGGCGCCGCTGCTGCTTCTTCTAATTCTGTTTCTGCTGAGGATGCACTGCTCGATGCACGCATACAAATGAGTCTGGCCACATTAAAAAAGCTCTTCAACGAATACACGCATCCCAAGGAGCCGCTCAGTGAAACCGAACGCGATGGCAAGCTCTATGAAATGCTGCCTCTCTTCTGCAAAGTAATGAATGTCAATTTAATTATCATATATTAAACTAATATAATTATTTTGCAATTAACGCAACAGGTGTTTAGCAGCTGCCCTGCCAATGACATGAGTGAAAAGTTCTGGGATGTCGTCGCCTTTTGTCAGCAAGTGTCGCGCCTCATGGTCAGCGAAATCCGGAAACGCGCCTCTAATCAAAGCACTGAGGCCGCCTCCATAGCGATTGTCAAGTTCCTGGAGGTAGAGACCACGGAGGATACCAGCAGTGGCTGGCTGCTGCTAGCCACACTGAATCTCTTGGCTAACGGCGATGTTTCGCTTATTCAGGTGAGCGATATAGTGGAAATAACTTTTGGCTAAGAAAGTGTAGCTATAATAATAATAATTGATAATAATTTTTGAGTCATCCAAATATTTATTAATATTGTACACTTTCATCATCTAACATATTGTAGGATAATTGCTTTTATTTTAATTGAAAATTGCATCATATTTTGTGTAAAAGTCATGTTTCCAATGTTCTGCATCTATACATTCAGCGCTTGCATTATGAAACCCGATCATTTACTTGCCTTTCTGCTTATCTCTTTGACGCATTCCCCATTCGAAGTTCCCTTGAAGTAATCACAAGTATTATTTTTTTCTAGGTCATGACAGCTGCAGCTGTGCCCTCGACGCTGGTCAAGTGTTTATACTTGTTTTTCGATCTGCCACCCGTGGAAGACGATGAGCCACCGGCAGATGGAGCCACTGTCAGTGACTTCAATGCCCACGAGCGTCGCACTTTGTTGCAGAAAGTTTTTGTGCAGCTGCTGGTGAAACTCTGCTCGTATCCGTATCCGGCTGAGGAGCTGGCACGCATGGATGATCTGACACTGTTATTCTCGGCCATCACCTCGCCCTGCCCCATGCAGAACATTGTGTGGCGCAAGAATGCGGCTGAGATTCTCACCACCATCTCAAGACACGGTCTGACCGATGCCGTTGTTACCTACATACATTGTGAGTACGAATTCCTGGCAGAAATTGGTTTATACTAATCTGTGCTCTCTTCCACGTCTTTAGCCAAGGGCTGCATGGCGCTGTGCGTGGACAATATGCAACGTTTGACGTTCGGTAATCCGCTGGAGATAGTCGAAATGTTTGTCACCGTCTTCTGCTTTCTCAAGGACTCTAGTCAAGTATCCCAGATACTAATGGACGATTTTCGTGCCTCCCAAGGCTACGTCTTTCTCAGCGACTTTTTGCTCAAGTAAGTCTCAAATAAAAAGTTTCTATAAACACTCGCTAATCAATCTATTTCTGCGCTTTGTAGATTCGATAATGCGCGCAGTCAAACGCTGGAAATTCAGGCGGCAATACGCAACCTGGTGCTCATGATCTCATCCCTCTGCATGTGCGGTTTCTACGAGCTGCGTCCTCCTGCAGCACAATTCAACACGGTCTTCAAGCTGCAGAACTTCCAGCTGCCACAGGCCAGCTCTCGGGAGACCTGTGTGCGCAATGTCTACGCTTTCCAAGTGCTGCAGACAGTGTTTCTCAAGTCCACAACGCCTGCGTTGTGCTGCACCATACTGGACGCCATATCGCGTGTATATCACTCAGAGAATGCCAATTACTTCATACTCGAATCAGAGCACACGTTGAGCACATTTGCGGAACGCATTCATCAGAAAAGCCCACAGATTCAGGAGAAGTTCTACGATCTGCTCGAGTTCATTGTGTTTCAATTGAACTTTGTGCCCTGCAAGGAACTCATCAGTCTATCGTTACTGCTGAAGCACAACCAATCCACATCGTGCAGCATTCTCTGTCTGAAGACGCTGCTCAACATACTGCGACACAACAGCGTCTTCAAAGATGTGTATCGTGAGGTGGGCATTCTCGAGATCTTTGTCAGCTGCCTTAACCGTTATGCGGATCATGTACGGCAAATAACCAATGGTGATGAATCGCTTGTTGTGCAGCCCGCCTCCGAGCAGGACCCGGCGGATCTGCTTGACATGCTGGGTAAGCATGTACTGGAGGCGCTCACCATGTTGCTTGGCGGCGGCGCCAGCAATAATGCGCAACTGTTTCGAGAATACGGTGGCGCTAAGTGCATTCATGAGCTGGTCAAGTTCAAGCATTGCCGTCCCCAGGCACTGGGCATCGTCCGAGAGCTGATACTCTCCGCTGGTGGTGACGATGACATGCTTTACATTCTGTCGCTGATGCACAGCATCAGTCCGCATCAGGTGGAGTTCAAGATACAAATACTGAACATGCTGTTGGGCTGTCTCAAGGATTCGCATCGCACACGCACCGTTTTCCGCAAAGTAGGGGGCTTTGTCTATTTGACCAGTGTTTTTGTATCGCTGGACGGCAGCATGGCACAGTCTCAACCTGGGATTGCCCAACAGGATCTCATACTGCTGCTGCAAATCGTCTGTCAAACGCTGGCGACCGCCATGCGCTTTGAACCGGCGAATGCCAAGTTTTTTCATCAGGAGATCTGCAACAGTTCGCTCTGCGATACTTTGCGTCTACTCGGCTGCTTTGGCGGCGACACCACATTACAGGATTTCTCTGGCAGCTATGAGCCACAACAGACGCTACTAAAATACTATCATGATGTTTTCAGTGGCGACATTCTCAGCTTTAAGTGAGTTTCTTGGTCTCTTATATTTGCTTAACTTAATCAAATGTTTTCTCGCAGTTTCTCCGACGATATTCCCAGCTCTTTGAGCTACATTTGCGTGGTGTTCCGCCTGCTTTATAGCATCGCATTGGACAACTTTGAGTCGCCTAATCTGAGCGGTGTCATCACGCTCTTCGTTGATCCAGCGCCACATACGCGCTCCCCCAGCAAAGAACTCGCTGCTCCCGTGCATCCCAGCCAGCTGAATCTCACCCAGCCGACGCCAGAGCCCCGCATTGTGCATCCCGGCGTCGTGCTCTGCATGTTGCAGCTGCTGCCTGGGGTGCAAAACGATGAGGCTCCACTCCAGGCCATCCAGCTGCAAGTTTACCTCAGCGAGATCATCAAATCGCTGGTGCGCAACGAACGCAATCAGCAGATCATGTGCGATCATGGTCTGGCCGAACAGCTGCTACGTCTAACCCGACGTGCGCTGGCTGAGGAACTGCATCCGCTGCACGTGCCCATGCAGTACATACTGGAGCGACTGGCCGCTCAGGCGCTGCAGCCCACCGAATTGCGGCAATTTCTACGTCTCGGCGAGCCGTTGTCCTGTGCCGACATTGATCTCCAGCAGCCCTATCGTCAGGGTGGCCCAGTGCCTTTGACACGTATTAAGACACTAGTATCGATGACAACACCGCGAGACTTTCGTGCACACGGCTCGAGCACTCTGCCACCTTTCGTTGAGCTAGACATGTCGGCCGAGGGCTTTGGTTGCCTCTATCTGCCATCACTGGCACCGCAGGCCACAGCCACAGCTGGTGGCACCATTGATGCGAATACCATTGGCGGCATTGGTGCGGGAGATCGCATCTTTCCGCCTCAAACTGGTCTCAGCTATTCCACGTGGTTCTGTGTCGAGAAGTTCTCGGATCCCAAGACGGATCCGCATTGTGTGCGACTATTAACTTTGGTGCGCACCATACACAATCCGCGCGAGGAGAATTTGGCTTGTTTATCGATTCTTCTCTCTGCTAGGGATAAGGCTATTGTGGTCTCCACACAGGAAACACTAGTGACGCCCAGGAAAAGTAAGTTATCATCTCACTTTCGATACAATAGTATTACTAACTCTTTATTCACTTTCTAGGCATTGGCGATTGGGAGCCGGAGGGTTCGGATGATGGTATTGCACGCATCTGGTGTCCAGATTTGCTGCACGAGGGACAATGGCACAATTTAGTCGTGGTGCTCAATCGTGCCGTGCTCAAGAACTCCAGTCTGTCACTCTATTTAGATGGCGTGCCCATGCACACCCAAAAACTGCACTATATTGCCCAACATCCGGGCGCAACAAGCGCCAATCTCACCTCGGCGACACAGATCTTTGGCTACATTGGCACACCACCCATTTGGCGTCGCTACTCGCGACTCTGTTGGAAGCAGGGTGTCTGCCATCTGCTGGAAGATGTGCTTACCCAACAGACGGTGCAAACAATCTATCAGCTGGGACCGCATTACATGGGATCGTTGCAGGCGCCACAGCTAGGAAAACAGTCGGAGCCATTGGCTCCTCTGGTGCCTGAAGATCGTGTGCTGCTAGGACTCAATGCCAAGGCTGTGTCCAAGCTGACACTGGTCAAGATACGCAAGGTTTACAGTCGGGCAGACAACAAGAGTATTGCCAAACAGCTGAACATGAATTCGCACGAGAATGCCACGCCCATCAAGTGAGTAACTAAAAGTATTCAATAAACTGCCGGTTTAATTAATCCCTCTTTTTTCTAGGATTTTGCACAATTCTGCGGGTCATTTGGCCGGCGCAGGACGTTCGCTGGGCGGCGTTGTCGTCGGCTATTTGGGAGTACGTGTTTTTAGTCCGCATCCAGTCTCTGCGATGATTGACACTGTGGGCGGCTGCAATGTGCTGCTTGGCATCATTGCCATGGCCCAAGATGTGGAATCCCTTTACGCTGGCGTCAAGGCTTTAACTTGTGTGGTGCGCAGTAATCGTGCTGCGCAAGCGGAGATGGATCGCAAGCGTTGTTATCAAACACTGGGCATGTTCTTCAAGAAAAAGAAACATCTGCTCAACTCGCACATTCTTCACTTGACCTTTGGCCTTGTGGGCACGGTGAACAGTGGCCATGACATGTCCGCAATACCCAATGTGACGGCTTTCCAAGATTTGCTGTGTGATCTCGAGATTTGGCACAATGCACCCAATGGATTGCTGCGCTCGCTGCTTGAGCATTTGCTTGAGCTCGTAGTGGAGTCAAATGAGAAGAAACAGAATGTAAAGATAATGCGCGATCTGCAGCTGCTCGTGAAACTGCTCCACATCATCACGCACATTCAGGATCATTCCACGCGCGAGATACTCTTCAATCTGCTGGAGACGCTGCTGGGCGGACAACCTAGGCACACGGATCTGTTGCTCTTCGGGCAATATGTGGCTGCCAAATTACCACGTCTAGTCGATGGCAATGCAGAGCGAGCTGTGCTGTTGCCCAGCATGAAACTGCCTATTGATGATCAAGAGGGTCTTGCGCAGAATATTTACTTGCGCAATCGCTGCCTCTCGCTACTGCATGGATTGCTCTTCACGCCTCGCAACACTGTGAACTATGTTATCTGTGACGACATCTCCAAGACGCTGGGCATGGATTGGCTGCTGCTCTTCATGCAGCCGCATGTTCACTTCACGACGGTCATAATTGCTGTGCGCATTCTTGTGGTGATCTGCGCCAATGAGAGTTTCCTGGTACGTTTCCGTGATGCCACCCACAATGGTGGCTATCTACGCTTCACTGAGATGGTTTCGCAGCGTAAGTTGCTTGGTCTAGGCGCCCAGCAGCTGAATCAGCGGCCCACCAATGGCACTGGCACCGTAATCGTAGCCACACCACAAAATACCATACAACATCTGCCCACACAAATTGCAGGCGAGGTGCGCACTGCAGCATTGAATATACCCGGTGAGTAGCAAATGAATTGCAATCGTATAATGTCATTTAGTAATCACTTTCTTTTAACAGGTTTCCAACTACTCGAGTGGCTGATGCAGCATCATTTAGATGTGCCCGAGTTGTACTTCCTGGTCACCGCTTTGATCATGGGACAACCCGTTAAAGTGCTCGCCACAGAGCATACGAAATTCGACTTGGATCGCGTCTGGTCTTTCCTTTGGGGCGCTCCTGTCTCGGCCAACACACAGCTACCCAAGCTTAACGTGTGTCCCGAGGGCGTCTGTGTGCTGCTGGCCATGGTGCGTGCCATAGTGCATGCCGGAGAATGCGCCTCGTGGCTGCATAGTCATCCGGAGACAATCATACAGCTGCTCTTCAGTCTCTATCAAAATCTCAATGATTTTACGCCCGTCATGATGGCTGGCGATGTGGTCACCTCACTTGTGGCGGTGCTCTTTCCTCAGCAGGCTCGCAGCAGTGAGTCGGAGCCAAATAGTGGCGCTTCCACGCCTACCGACGGCACTGGCGGCAGCTTTGTGCTACCGCCACCCGAGGCGCTACATGCTGCTGTGGCCAATCAACCCAAGCTGACAGCGCATCCGGTGCGCAAGTGCATCATAGACTTTCTCCGTGTTATTGTCGTTGACTCCCTAGGATTAAATATGCACGGCAAGACGACGCCCGTCATAGATCTTGTACTGGATGCTGCTCCAGAGTCAGCGGAGTTGCCACTGCAAGTGCAGTACCAGACGCAAATCATCATTGCACTCATGGATCATTTGCTCGCAGCGGATGTGCTAGTGGGCGAGCAGGCTGCGCTGCCTTTGGTACCATTGCTACAAAGTCACACGCAGCACATTGCACCGAATGTCTTCTATCTGACAGCGCGCATTGTGGACAAGTTGTGGCAAGGGTGCCTCACGCGCAATCCTCACGATATATTTGACTTTGTCATCAAACTGATTGCGCAGGCCAAACGACGTTCGTCGTCGCTATCACTAGAACAGCTGCATCATTCGCTGAATCGCAGTATACTGTTTCTACTTTCACGTCCCACCGACGACTCGATTGCCGAGCAGATGAGCGTGCTGGAGGCGCTGCACAAAATCATACAGCATCGTCTGCTCATCTTTGGTGCTGGCAATCATGAGCTCGAGTTCATTGGCTGTCTCACATACTGTCTGCTGCAGCTAACCGCGGACATGAAAATTATTCTGGAGCCAGCCACTAGTCGTAACACCACCTGGCATGTAAATCCGCAAACAGAGACCACCGAACCGAAGGACGAAGATCTCAATCAGCTGCAGGTAAGTCAAGCGTTGTCTACCAAGGTAATCTCTAATAATCTAATAAACAATTTTCTATAGGGTCGTAATTTGATTGTGGGTGCCGCCTTCCGAGTCTGGGAGGAGCTCTATGTGTGCAAAAAGCCCGCCATTGAGGAGGTCTTCAAGATATCGTTGACACCACCGCCCGCCAACTCAAAGGCGCCCGATCTACAGACCACACGCGAGCAGGTGATGGAGCTGGCCTCCAAACTGTGGTTTAATTATGTAGAAGCCGAACGCAAAGCCTCGTACCGTGTGCCCTGGGAGCTGCACAATCAGATACAGTCCAAGATACAAAAGGTAACTGGTGGGCTTACCCGCTTAGCCAGTCGCACCAAGGTCAAGAAAGATGAAGTGGTGCGCACCAAGTCGAACATGAGTCGCGAGTCGGCCTACGAATGCACTAGCATTCATGTGCAATTGATCAAGGATCTGCTGGAGCTGCGCACGAAGCAATATCAGCAAATGCTGCAGCATACACAACGCTATGTTTACCAGGATTGGGTGCAATCCGAAACAGAGCTGACGCGTGAACGCGGCCTCTGGGGACCTGGTGGCTGTTGTACGCTGGACAAATGGATACTGGACACCACCGAAGGACCGCATCGCATGCGCAAGAAGACAATGCGTAACGATGTCTTCTATTTGCATTATCCCTATCGACCTGAACTCGAGTTGGCCGACAATCGACAGCTGAAGTACAAGGTGGCTAGCAGTCTAGACAGCAAGCTCTATTTCCAGCATGGGCAGCAACAGCCTAGGATACTGGCAGAGGCCGAGCAACATGCCATACAACAGCAATCCTCCCTGGAAACGAGCAGTCATCCTCATCGCTTGGAGGCCAGCAGTTCCACCTCAACACCGCCACCACCTGTGTCGCCTAAATTACTGGCACACGGTGCGCCATATCCGCAGGAATCACTAGACGGCAATGCCGGAGAGGATGACGAGGAGGAGGAAGATACGTCGATGACTAGCGACAACGAGACATTCTTGCGTTTACTGGAAGAACAGGAAAAGATCAGCTTCATGTTTCGCTGTGCTCGTGTCCAGGGACTGGACACCTTTGAGGGTCTTTTGCTGTTCGGAAAGGAGCATTGCTATATTGTTGATGGTTTCACGCTTCTCAAGAACCGCGAGATACGCGACATTGACACCCTACCTCCAGGTGCCTATGAGCCCATCATACCTAACTCAGGCGGCACCACATCGTCCACATCACGTGCTGTTAGCCACAAGCTGAGGCAGTGCTCAAAGTTCGCCTACGAAGAGATTCGCGAGGTGCACAAGCGTCGCTATCTGCTGCAGCCGATTGCCCTAGAGGTATTCTCCGAGGATGGACGAAACTACTTGTTGAGTTTCCCGCGGAAGGTGCGCAACAAGGTGAACCAAAGATTCCTGGCCCTCGCCACTGCTCTCAACGACAACGCGCAGCAATCAGTGGCCGGACAGAAGCGCACAGCTAGCGTGGAGCAGACCTCGGGTCTTTTTAGTGGCCTCATTGGCGAGACATCGGTGACCCAGCGCTGGGTGCGTGGAGAAATCTCCAATTTCCAGTATCTGATGCATTTGAATACGCTCGCGGGACGCAGCTACAATGATCTCATGCAGTATCCGGTATTTCCTTGGATTCTCGCCGACTATGATTCGGAAGAGCTTGACTTTACCAACCCCAAGACATTCCGCGACTTCTCACGTCCCATGGGCGCCCAGGCGGACGAACGCTTGGAGCAGTTCCAGAAACGTTTTAAGGAGTGGGATGATCCGCATGGTGAAACTCCACCGTATCACTATGGCACCCATTATAGTTCGGCCATGATAGTGTGCTCGTATCTGGTGCGATTGGAGCCCTTCTCCCAACCGTTTCTCAAACTTCAAGGTGGTCATTTTGATCTTGCCGATCGCATGTTCCACAGCATTAAAGAGGCTTGGCTGTCGGCATCCAAGCTGAACATGGCTGATGTCAAGGAGCTGATACCAGAGTTCTTCTATCTGCCCGAATTCCTCAGTAACTTTAATAACTTTGATCTGGGCACCAAGCAAAATGGTGAAACGTTGAATCATGTTATTCTCCCGCCGTGGGCCAAGCAGGATCCCAGAGAATTCATACGACTGCATCGAAGTGCTCTCGAGTGCGATCACGTTAGTCAGCATTTGCATTTGGTAAGTTAAATAAATTATACATCGAGAGTGTGTGCAAGATATTTGTGTTTGAGTGATAGTTCAACAAGGGACAGCAAATAACGTTTTTGATACAATATTATAGTAATTTTCTTTTATATACCACCATTAAAGTATTATTTTGTACTTTCAGTGGATCGATTTGATCTTCGGCTGCAAGCAGCAAGGGCCCGCCGCCGTAGATGCTGTCAATGTATTCCATCATCTCTTCTACGAAGGCAATGTGGACATTTACAAGTAAATAACATATTCTTAACAACCCTAACATACTTTACTAATGTTTTCCTCATATTTTAGCATTGATGATCCGCTTAAGAAAAATGCAACAATTGGATTTATCAATAATTTTGGTCAAATACCCAAGCAGCTGTTTAGAAAGGCGCATCCGGCCAAGAAAATGGGCAATTCACGGCACTCGGCTCTGATTGATCCGACAGCCTTGATACAGGGCAACAGCACTGTGTTGCAAACAGATCGTCTATTTTTCCATAATCTCGACAATCTGAAGCCCAGTCTGCAACCCATCAAAGAGCTTAAAGGGCCAGTGGGTCAAATATTGCAGCCAGACAAAACAGTGTTTGCTGTGGAGCAAAACAAGGTGATGATGCCGCCATCGTATACCAAATATATTGCCTGGGGATTCGCTGATCACTCACTGCGTGTGGGTCTCTACGATACGGATCGAGCATCCTTTGTGTCCGAGGCTGCAGCACAGAACTCTGGCGAGATTCTGACTTGTGCCTGTCCGAATGCTAAGATGATTGTCACTGCCGGCACCAGCTCTGTGGTGACCATTTGGAAGTTTGACGCGAATCGCAAGAGTCTCAGCGTCAGACATTCTTTGCATGGACACACGGATGCCGTCACTTGCCTGGCTGCCAGCGCAGCTTATAATGTCGTTGTCTCTGGCTCTCGAGATGGCACTGCGATTGTCTGGGACATGTCGCGGTTCACATTCGTGCGTCAGCTGCGTGGTCATGCGGGTGTTGTGGCTGCCGTGGCCATTAATGAGCTGACTGGTGAAATTGCCACCTGTTCTGCAACTTGGCTACATGTGTGGTCCATAAATGGTGACGCCTTGGCGATGGTCAATACTTGCGTGGGCAGCGCTGATCGCATGCAGCAAATTCTTTGTGTTGCCTTCTCACAGATCCGTGAATGGGATCAGCAAAATGTGGTCATGACAGGTTCCACTGATGGCGTAGTCAGGGTAAGTCGGAATCTATTTCTATATATTTATATTGGATAGTAATCAAATACTATTTAATTTTAGATGTGGTCTCTGGAGCATACCCAAGTGCCCATTGATCGTAAACTTAAACGCGGCGTGGAAGTCACCTCGCAGGACAAACCCGACTCGGTATCTGTAGACGACAATAAGGCTGATAAAATGAGCATTTTCAAACAAATGAAGAGCCTTTCGCAGCCGGAACCAGAGCATGGTAAGTAACCGGATATAATCCTTTTATATCACATATTTAAATACGATCTACTTTATTTAGAAATTGTAAAATCTGCTTCGGAGAGCAGCATCTCGGAGGCATCACAGCATAGCAACGAATCCAGTAAATCCGCAGACGCGAATGCCAAACCGGAACCTTCAGGCGAGCGTCGAAAGAGCTCCATTACAGGCGCTAAGTCGCTGCATGAGATGAAATCAGCTACGGTAGAAGCACCAGGTTGCAGCACAGATCAAAGAGCAGCTGATGGTAAGTAAATAAATTAAATTGTTTAATACCAAATTGTTAATGACAACGTTTTCACAGAGGAGCACAGTATTCGACCTAGTAAATCGGACACCAGTTTGACGGATGGCTTCGTCATGTTGGACAATGACAGACATCAAGGCGAACAGGCGCTTAGAAAAGGTTTGTAGTTTAATATTTAAGTATTTATTTGTATTAATGCTTTCCCCATCCAATTCCTCTGCTACTAATATGCATTTTCCCTTTTACCAGGCTTCAAATGGCAACGTCAATTAATGTTCAGATCAAAGCTAACCATGCATACGGCTTATGACCGCAAAGATAACGCCGAACCGGCTAGCATAACAGCGCTTACGGTATCCAAAGACCATAAAATACTATATGTTGGTAAGTACCACCATGACAATAAAAGAGATGTGCCAAAAGTTAAAACTAATGATTGTAATTTACTAATTTGCAGGTGATGCACGTGGTCGCATTTTCTCCTGGAGCGTAACCGAGCAACCTGGTCGTGGAGTTGCAGATCATTGGCTCAAGGATGAGGGTGCCGATCAATGTGTCAAATGTCATGTGAAGTATGTTTGATCAGCAATAACTTTTATCGAATTTACTAACATTATCTTCCTCGTAGGTTCACTCTTTATGAGCGTAAACATCATTGCCGTAACTGTGGTCAGGTCTTTTGCAACAAGTGCAGTCGCTTTGAATCGGAAATTTCGCGTCTGCGAATTCTGAAACCAGTTCGGGTTTGCCAGGCCTGCTATAGCCAGTTGCGCACGAATTCCCTTGACAATTAAATGTGTCATTTGGAACGTGAGGTGTAACTTCGATTAGATAACAAATTGTAATAATTGCGTTTACTACTTTCTTAAAAAAAGACGTCAAGGCATTAATCGAAATACTACTTATTTATTCTATATTTGTATACGTATTTATTTATATTAATTTTAACCAAAAAATTGTTTTTTGCGCTAAGAACAACCAAAGGCTGTTATTGTATGATTTTATATACATTTTAAATTTATTTATTGAAAAAACAAACGAGTTGCAATATAATTTTATAAATATTTTAAAATTTACATTATTTATTATACACCGAATAAAACAATAATAATTGCTTATATACGCTACAATCATTGACAATTTGTAGAAGTGTAATTGAATTGTCTTGTAAAATTATATAAATATTTGATATCCGAAACTGATTTGTGTGTTTAGCGCCGAAATTTGTGCATGTATTAAAGCTGATGAACGCACAAAATAATATTGTTATAGAAAAACGAAAATATAAAAAGTATACAACTTATAGGGAATGTATGGTACCAGTAGTGGGTAGAACAGAACACAAATCAATAATTAGCTTACCAAATAACGCAACAAGCACCGCCACTTATATCAATTATAATTAACCAAACAAAAATTTAGATACAGACTTTTAATGGGCTGACAGATAAACAGACAGAACACCTAATTAGCACACAACACACAAACCTCACTCAAAAAATTCTAATAAATGGTAAATCAATATTAATAAATATACAAATTGATGAATACTTATTAAGCTGAATAAAATGACACTTTACTTCCAAATGCATAAGAACAATTAACTGAAAAGCAATGATAAATGTTGATTAAAATGAATGGAACCTTAATAACAAAAGCAATATTCAAAATTGCTATTTAACTACACTGATATAAAGAAACAATCGATTATATATAATAAAAACTAAAAAAAATTTAAAGACATATTTAGTGAAATTAAATTCAAGCTGTCATAGCAAGTTTGCCTTCCCAACCAAACACACCTTAAATGAATTAAATTTCCCTCCAATTAATATTTATACTATCAGTTTTTATTTTCGAAATCTTATGCTATGACAGCAGATTCTAAACTGAAAACTTTGTAAATACGAAAGACAAATAACGAAGTAAACAATAAAAGACATTTAGAAGGAATATAAATTAGCTAAATAAAATGGTCGTAGTGTTAAATAAATAAAAGATATTCGGTATTTTGTAGAGCATCTACAGTTGCATTGATAATAATTTACAAATATTATATACATGTGACAGCTACATATATACAAAAGTATTTCAATCTTAACATAAATAAATTTATGTACGTCTGTACTCTTTATGCCCAAAAGCTTCATGGGGAATATAAATCCAAATCACACTTTCAAAAGACTTGAAGCACATCAGTAAACAGCACATTCAACGACAACAACAACAACTATCAAACATTTCAACAACTAACCAAAGAAAGACTTTAAGCAACAAATTCTTACATTTCAATGAGAAGCATAAAGAAACTTTACGAGTAAACAAATAAAATACACGTTCCCCTAGCCAATTAAGTGCAACAAATGAGAAACACCATCTGCAAAACAAAAGAAAAAGCAAAAAAATAAAAAAACAACACGAACAAAACCGAAACTAAATATTATAAATAAAATAAATTATATATATATATTTATTGTTAGCTCGTGTAATATGCGAAAAAGCAAATACGATTTAATAAAATGGACAATGTTAACAAAAGAAAATAGTTTCTTAATTCGTTTGCATGAAATATGTATATTATATTTAATATTTATTTACTAACAAAGCAGCCATTCGGTAAGGGAGAGAGAGTTAGTCATTTCAATTATACTATAGTGTTTAGTTTAATGAGTGCACTGATTTGCCGGATTCGTTTTACTTTTTAATTATTGCCAGCGTCCATTGTTGGAATTCCAAACCGGATGCTGTGGTTGCTGCTGCTGCTGTTGCTGCTGTCTTGGAGCCTGCTCGCGTTGTGGACAACGTCCGTTTGGACAGCAAACACCACCAGGACAACAAGATCTTTGACTGCCTGCTTCCACTCGCTGACAATTGCCATTGGGACAATTGTTAAATGGCGCATTGCCAGGAGTGAAACGCTGATTATTATAGAAAGGCGTATTTCCATCCATGGTTGGTGCTGCTGCAAGCAAATTAAATTGATTTCAATTGGAAGATTTAACTTCAATATTTGGCTACTCACTCGAAGCTGGGAAATCAAGGCTGTGTAAACAAAAAAAAAAGATAAAATAAAAACACTTCCGATTTGGTTGAGGTGTTCAAAAGGAATAAGCCTCAAAGAATGAATTTACGTTCAGTCGACAGAAATTCACAGCCAGCTTCAATTCGAAACATTTTCGAACTGAATTCGAAGTGAGCAAAGAATTAATGCGCATGCGTTCGAATTAACAAAAGTGGTGAGTTTTCTTCGTATGGGGCGTGGCTTATTTTCACACACACTAATACATTGACAATACAAAGAAGGGTCGCTGTGCGAGGCGGGGTAGAGACCGGGAATTTCGGGCCATAGAAAAAATGCGACTTCTTGATGCCGCAAATTTGGCATGCCCATGTATGTGTGTGTATATGTGTGTACGACATAGTATGCGTATGTGTGAGTGCATATTGATGGGCTCGAGCAGAGTTGGGGAGAGGACCGAAGCGATGACAGCGTGTGGTGTGTTAAGGGGATATGAAAGGGGGAAAAGCGTGCGTTGGCGTAGCTGCAAATGACTTTGCATTCTGACTGGTTAATATAACCGCAGGATAGTATAAAAGCGACGACACTGGGCTGGGCTATGCACGCGTGGGGCAACATACTATACTACGATCTGGGGCACAGACCGACTACGTAAATGTGTATGTGTATGCACATATCCAGGGGCAACTCAATGGACTGTGTAATAGACCCACACTTGCCACATGCCAAAACTCCGATTTACAAAACTCCACCCCCAAAATTGCGAATATACGCCATAATATATAAGATATAGTCCGCTAAGTAGTCTTCTGCCCGTTTATAGTTCTCTTTCTATATATGAGAAGGCACTCATTTATGTGTGTGTGTGCAACCAATACACAATGTCACAAAAGTCATTTCAATTTAGATGAGAGTCAGTAAATCAACCCCTATCAACATACCAACAACAACTAGCCAGTGCCAGCCCAGGAAACGCCATTGCGAAATTGTCGACGCATACACATACAAAGTAGCACATACAAATACATTTTGGCATATATCGCCGTATATGTTAATATCCCACATATGAAATATCCTTACCTATCCTAACAAAAGCTGAGAGACGAATAACAAAGTTAAAAAAAATTGTTACTTAAAATTTTAAGAATTTTTTTTTTATCTTATTAACCGTAAATAATATTTGGATTTATAGATAATAATATTTATTTTTCACTCAGATTGGGAATCTTAAACACAATGAAATATTTAGTTATAATATAAATTAGTCTGGGGAAATTTATTCTTTTTATTGTATTCCTTTTTGTAAGTTTTTTCTTCTTCTATTTAATTTTGTCAAATTTTACACTCGTATTAACCAAATATACTTTAAATTAAGGGTATTTTAATTTATTAATTCGTACCAGAATATTCAATTACCAGTTAATAATTAATAAGAATTCAATTATATTTCTATCATTCAGGAAACTTTTAATTTTTAACTCAATTAGTCGAAAATTATTATATAATATTATTATATTTATAAAGTAAATGCATTTCAAAACTTGTCTTTAATAATATAGTAAAAACTATAAACTAAACTATTTGATTTTGAAAAAATTGCTATTACTCTTAAGTGTTGCCATTTTGATCACCTTGCGGCATATGCCCCACAATTTGCAGAGCCCCTGCTGCTGAGATCCTGACTTTAGAACTAATAATCCGACAGCCTACAAGCGCAGGACGAACCAGCAAAAAAGAGGAAAAAAAAAGAAGAAGCCAGCGAGGCAGCAGCCCGAAGAGCGGCGGCAAAGATATTTGCTGAGGCACATATAGAGAGATACAGACAGTCAGAGAAAGAGAGAGCGAAATAGCGTGCACAAGAGAGACAGAGACTGAGCAGGAGAGGGAGATTATGGCGTGCACAGAGCAGGACAACAGATGCCATTACCAATACATACGCAAAGCGGAGCCAACGCCAACGCTAACGTCAACGACAGCGACGACGACGTCGACGATGAGGAGGACTTCGTTCTTGCGCTAGCTTTTCATCATTCTTGACATTTTGTGGTGAATTGTTGAAAGCCACAGAATGTGTCGCAGTGTGCGTGGCCAGGACACATACTACGCTATATATGTATATACGTATGCGTGTGTGTGTGTGAGTTGGTGTGTGCGTGTCGCATGGGGCAAAAGAACAAAAATGGTGGACGGCAGGAAGTCTCCTCATTTGCTGTAATCGCATCAGGCGGCAGGCACAGAAAAAAGGGCGTTTTCCGGTTGGCTGCCCGCCTGTCCTGTTCTGTCCTGTCCTTCCCTGCCCTGCTTTGTCCTCCGTCCTCCGTCCTCCCCCACGCCGCGCACTGTGCTCTGTCCCATATCGTCGTTCTAAGGGATGAAATGTAACATTTTGTAGCTTTTCGTAAATTTTCGACTTTTTCGTCGACGTTTTGGTTTTTCGCTGCCAACGCTTCACATCGCTTCGCTTCGCATTGCCATTTTCCTCATTCGGTTTCGGGAGCTTTATTTTTTTTCGTTGTGTTCTTTCTGTGCTCTGTGTTTTTCAATTTCCCGGACGTTGCTGCCTGTGCCACGGTTGTGGCTTTGTGTCGCGTCTAAAGGGGGTGGGAGGCAGTGGCAGTGGCAGTGGCAAAGGCAGCGACAGAGGCAGCGGCGGGTGGCGGGTTGCTGTCTTTGGCTTTGCTCTGCGTCCTGTCAAATTGACTGCAAAAAGGACCTCTCCTTTGGCAGCTTCACTTTCGTAATTGGCGGTCTGCGCTGCTCAGCTCTGGCTCTGGCTCTGGCTCCGGATCTGACTCTGACTCTGGCTCTGCTTCTGCCGCAGCTTCTGGTGCTGCGCCATTCACAGTTGGTCCGTCAGCCAATACGATCCGCATCCGCTTCGCAGCTGCGACGTCGTCCTTTGCGTCGGCAAATGTAACAAACATTTTTCGCGTGTGCTTATTCGAAAGACAACACAAAATTCGTGCATTACAAAGTGAAATTGTTAATACTATATTATTGTATATTGATTGAAAGAACAGAACTAAATCTGCAAATTTCGAGTGTTATTCAAAGTTTTCAACAACTTCAGCACGCTGGATACTTTAGGGTTTAAATATTTCCATCAACGGAAAATGGGCACAGGTAAAATTCAATCGAAAGCCGACGGTAGTTGTGAAAGCTCTATCTAAGCGACGGGATTATTTTAGTATCTATATAGTAAATTAAACACAAAATTCAAAATATATTTAAAAATCTGTGGCGTGACTATAAAATTTGTTAATCGTATTTTAAGTTTTATTTGAGTTTGATTATTCACTTCACTAGCGGTCCATTATTAATAAAACATAAATAAATGTATATGTTCAACTTCCGAAGTTAAATTGTAAATACATAGTTCGATTAAGTTCAGGCTATACAAAATATTTTATTAAAGTGTTCTTCAATTATTTCAATAGCATGTCTATAGGAATGTTCTCTGCTTAATAGTAGACCGTTATAAAGGACATTTAATAAAGTATGTTATATTAAAAAAAAAAAAAAACAGTTTCAATTCAACTTAATATTAAACAAATTAAACAGCTAATAATAAATAAAATATTCACGATTACTTATAAAGATTAGTAATTGTACGTTTAAATTTTAATTTGTGGTTTAATATTTATTAGTGGTTTTAATATCCATGTAATATTTAAGTTTCCACCGCCAAATATGACTTGTAATTGTGCATTCTTTAGATATTTAATTGAATATTTTGTATAGCTATTTTTTTTTTTAAAGTAAATGATATAAAAATTAGGATCATAACATTCATTTGATATTGGTTTACCCACATACGTTTACTTTAACGAACTGTATTGTAACAAATCTACAATACGGATTTAATAGTCGACAATATGAGCATTTTTCTATTTAATTATATTTTTGTTATTAATGATATGAAATCCTAAACAATCCAACTGAGGCAAAAATATATCATTTCATTTAAAGAACACAGCACTTACATTAAAAAAGTTTGGTTTACTTCGATTTTGTTACAAATTTTTTTTTTTTTTATATATAAATATTCTGATTAATTTTAAATAATAAGTTCTTTAATTGAATAATTGATTCATTTGAATTAATAAGTTTTTTCGATGAATAAACTAATGCACTTGTAATATACTTGTAATATAATTTAACTCATAGCTTATTTAAATGAATAATCTAATTTATTCTAAGAATATAATTTGAATGTAGATCAATCTTTAGCGATCACCACAAGTTGTATGCATTAATTGAGGCTTAGGTCCACTTAAAAAAAAGTGCAGCAATAGAGTAGACCTAATTTGCAGTTCCCACGACCAAATCGTTAAATCGTTTAAATCCCACGTCTGCTCACACTCAAATAAAGTTGGACTGGCGACCTTTTTAGCCTATAAAAACAATGCCGAGATTTCCATACCAGTCAAAAGCATATTGTATGGTTGATAGTTTAACAGAAGATTTTGTTGTATCCCACACACACACACAAAGCACAACGCACAACTCGCTGCAGAGTAAAACTGACGCAACTTGATAAATAAACAAAAACATTTAAAATCAACAATACAAAATTTTAAAAAAGAAAACATTCGATAAAAAAGAGTATATAAATATATGACAGAAGAGTTTGAGGGCCATGGCCTATGCAACCCCTGAGGGTCCAGGGCCAGTGACTGCAAAATGGGCACGCACAACCACTCGAGAGGTGTTAACATGTTGCGGACAATTGCCGATGCGCAGGGTGTGAAAATTGGCAACACGCGTCGCTCGCAACCGAAACCCAACCAAACCAACAGTTGACAATATGTCAAATGTCACAGGACAAAGACTCTCCTCACACTCCTCCCCTCTATCCCTCAACCAAGCGAAACAATCGAAACTGGGCGCGTTTTATTTTGACAAGTGCCGAGTTTTCAACTTAATTTGTGAAGCGTGCCAGCCAAAAAGGGACTCCAAGAGATGAGCGCAGGGAAGGGGGTAAAGTAAAGGCCTGTCTCCATATAACTCGCATTATCTGCTAGCTTTGTGCAATTTTCACTTGCTAATCCGCGACACACACACAAACAGAAACAGTCACACATACGCAGCAGGCAAATATTCGCCAACGAGGGCGCCGCAAAGTATGCAGCACCTTTTGTGCGTGCTGCAATGTGTTTGTTCAAGGGCAGCTTTGAGGCCGAGCTTAGCATTTAATATAAGTTAAATATGCGGATATGTTGCAGATATCTCTTTGAGTTCGCAGCACTTTGCGACAGTTTGACTAATTCAAAAAGCGCAAAACATTTTCATTAGCAGGTAGAATGCGATTTTGTAGCCCTTGCACAGCATTTCCTGAGTATGTGATTAGGTAGATTCAAATTGCTCTATATCAAAATACGAAAACATATTCCTTTAAAAAAAGAGACTATTTGCTTTGCGCTTTAAAGATATTCAGCAAATTAAAATTTATATATCTTTAACAGAAAAAAATAAATAAAATATGTACTTTTATTTCTTATCACTCTTTATTTATTTTTTTTTATCAAAAAGTTGTAATATTTATTATAATAATATGAGCTAATTCTATATATTTACAATTGGTAAAGTGTATTACCTTTTTTATTTGCTTTTTTTTGTTTTTTTTCTAACCAATGTTTATATTTTAAAGTTAAATGCATATTCAAAATATTTGTATAACACTCTAAAACTATGAAAATTGTTGTTTCACAAAATATATCGGAGATAAAACTAAATAATTATTAATTAATTCATTAATTAATTAATGTTTACAAGTTACTAAAATAATATAAATGAATAATAGATCAATTTTAATTAAATCCTACTCAAAATTTTCAGTTAAGTCAAGATTCGTATTTATCTTACAATTCAGTTCATAGGACAGTTCATAATAATGTCATTAATATGTTAAATACTATAGATATAAATGTATATAATTTTTTATATTCTTCTAAACAGCCGGCGATCGTCTGCTGGATATACCCTGCAAGGTGTGCGGGGATCGCAGCTCAGGCAAACATTATGGCATCTATAGCTGCGATGGTAATTCTGAATTAATCTCTAATCGTTTAATGAACTTAATATAATATTATACTATGTGTATTTTCTTTTTAGGTTGCTCTGGCTTCTTCAAGCGCAGCATTCATCGCAATCGCATTTACACCTGCAAGGCGACCGGTGATCTGAAGGGTCGATGTCCTGTGGACAAGACTCACAGGAATCAATGTCGTGCCTGTCGTCTCGCCAAATGCTTTCAATCGGCCATGAATAAAGACGGTAAGTGAGACAAGTGGGAGCTGCTGGAGAGTTCGAGTCGTTGTTCACCCACAAGTCTTTGTTTTACTTGGCAAATTCATTTAATTATGCAGCAAATTAGCTGGGGCTGCTTTCGCCGCTTTGCCGCTTGCCGGGAAAAGCCTTGGCATAAATTACATTAAACTGGAAAAACCAAAATGCCGCAGGCTTTTGGGTGCCACACACTTTTGGCAACGACTCGACGACTTCTTCCCTGTGGCTGTGGCCTGATGAAGTGGATGCCACTTGATTCTTGTTGTAGTTGTCATTAAGCTGATTATAATTTATGCGCACCCCTGCAGACACCTTTCCACCTCTTTTCACCATTTGTCACTCAAAAGCCACACAATAGAATGTGAAGGCGTGACTTTGATTTACTTCAATTTGAATTTTATAATGTTTGAACACAGTCAAGTTTGTTTCGTTCTATTTTAATTGTGAAGCTGCCACATTTATTTGGTTTAACAAACGAACACTTAATTCATCAATGTTTTCAAATTGTGAAAGTATTATATTATATATAGAAGTATACGGTACACATTGCGTATGAGTGATGTGTTTGTTAAATAATTATTTGGATGCAATATATTAGTAATAACATCTCAAATATTTCATTCTCGCAATTAGAATTTTATTAGAAAATTTTCTTTAAAACTTCAAATTAATTAAGTGTTTATTATATTACTTATAAACAGTCTAAGAACCATTTTTACTGCAACAACCATAAACATTTGTATTAATAGTTAATTAAAATATGTAATTTAAAATCTATAATTATTTAAGATACTTTAAAGTAATACTTACTTTTTTTTTAAATAATTTTAATAGAAAAATAGTTATGATACACTCTATTGTTTGACTACAAGACCTTTAATGAAACAACAGTAAAATGACGAAAGGTGTTTATGAATCGCTCTAACTAGTAACTTCATTCATCTTCCGATTAATTCTTGTATCACACATAATTCAATTCAAATTTATGTCCGGCAACAAAGACATCAAATGAGAATGTTTTTCTTGAGTCACTAAATGATTTTGCATATTAGTAATATGTTTTGTTGTTGCCAATGCGATTGACCAAACTTTACAGACCGCTCTCATACGCAACAGCAATTCGAGTGAACCCAAACCCGACAACAACAAGGACGACATTGAATACGGAGAACAACTCAATGCAACAATGCTAGCTTTAAAGCTCTTAAGCCAACATTAAATGTAGCATAAAAACACATAACATGGAAGGCCATCGACTATGGCTCTCTCTATGGCTCGTATAGCTCGTATAGCTCTATGGCTACAATTTACCATTTGGCATCAACGATTGAGGGGTTCATTGCACAACAGCAACAACAACAACAACAGCGACAGCAACAACCACAGCAATAAGTACAGCAGCAGCAACAGCAGCCAGAAGGGCCGACAACAGCGTGAGAATTGTTGCAGATTTTCTCACACGCAATTCGCCTTCAGGGTGGAGAAGAGAGAAGAGGAGAGCAGGGGAGCTGTATGCCGAGAGAAAGAGAGAGAGGCTTGGAGAGCAACGAGAGGAGCCGGAGGCGGGGGCTCGATTGACAATGTGCACTTAATAGCGGATTACATGCATTATCCCATCGCAGAAAATGCGACTAAAATGTATTGACAATCAAATGATGATACCAAACTCAGACGTCAGACTTTAGACCTTAGAACTTGCAAAATCCAACAGACGTCACGTCAGGGGGTAATTGTGCTTCTCTTTTTTTTTTTTTGGGTGGATAGATAGATGGATGGATTGGATTGAAATGAACCAGAAACAAAGTTAGTTTATGCTGGAGCAAAAGATGTTCAGGCAATATTGCTAACGCCCTTGAAACTTGGCTAACAATAACAACGCATGCAGAGGTAACAACAATAGCAAACAACGACACGTAGAAACATATCGAAAGCAACAATAACAAAAGCGATAGAACAGAAAAGCTAAAGTGCAAAAAGCCAATGATTAAATGCTCTTTATAGACAAAGTTAAAGTTAAAAAAAAATTAACAAACAAATTCAAATGTTGCTCGAATTTAAAAATTGTTTAAACATATATGTTATAATAAGAATGGGTAGATATATAAAAGGTAGATAACAAAAAGGTTTTATAGAGTAAGCCAATAGCACTTTTGAAGTATTTTAAAGAAATCATGGTAATAAGTACAACACAAAAGTGGAAAACAATTTGTATAATTTTAGATATAATAACTCTATTTTCTTTATTTTTATTGATATTGAATAGTAAGTAAATTGAAAACAAGAACTTAATTTAGGATTATTTTGTTGAAAGATTTGAAATACTCGAAGGTAGCCCACTATAGCTAAATAATCCAATTTCTTTCAAATAGCCAATATCTCAAACCTACTCTAACTGCTCGATAATTGTACTTAACCCTCAGTTGTTAGGGTATGCCTGGGGCATGCGAAGGCGTCACCGAACATGTTCATGTCCTTTTTCTTTGTGCATTTTCTTAGTTTGCCGCTACAAAGCCCCATGTTAGCTGCCTTTTTGGGGTTTTTCTTGGCTGGTTACCGTAAATAAACAATAAACACACTCCCACAAAGACTGCGAGAGAGCGAGACAGAGAGAAAGAGTGAGAGAAGGAGACTGACACCAACAACTGTTGGAACTCGAACTTGAGCAGCGTTTCCCTTGGCCCAGCGCCAGGATACGCCAGGATGCCTGGGCAGACAAAGTGCTTTTGTTGTTTAGAGCAAAAAGCAAAAAAGCCACAAAAATCGTTCAAGGCACGTTTGTGTTATATTTTTGGGGCTGACAAACATGCGAGTAGTTGGATGTTGTTTTTCCCGCCTTCCCCCCGAGGGGGTTTGAAAGGAAGCTTGGGCATGTGGTTAGCCATTTTTAGTTGGTCTTTCGTTTATTTAGCCACAGTTTTTAGACTCGTTGGGCCATTGTGTGATTTCTCGACGTTGCCAATAAAGTTAATTAGAAAAACGGACAAGTGCTGGCAAGTGTCGGAAAGTAGTGTTGCAAAGCGAAACTAAACTCGAAAATATTCCAGACTAAGAAAGTAAGAGATAGATAGAGTGAGCGAGATAGGTGTATTGTGAAGTGAGTTATTACGTGAAAATATGACAAACGGAGCACATTTCGTTTGCCATCTCGTTCCTGCCTTATAAATGTTTGGCTCCTTTGTATGCTAATATCCGGACAGAGGGTGCAGGGAACGAGAAGAAAAAGTAGAAGAAGGAAAAAAAGAAAGCAAAGACATGAAGCGAGATTCCCTTAACAAATTATGTTGCCACTTGTCACATTTAATGGTATTTGCATTTGTATACCAACAAAGTGTCAGCATCATCATCACGCATAGTGATGATGTCCCCCCACCCCCCACCAACCTTCCACCTCTCACTCCTCTTCTCTGTCTTCTCCACATCTACTTCCATTTCTTTCTTATTTCTTTACAAATATTTACGCGGCATTTTAAGCGGATTTTTCATTTTGAGTGATTTGTGTCGCTTTCCCAAATCCCATTCGCACAAGCAAAATAAAAAAGCGAGCAATAAAATGTCCTTTTCTGGGCGTTTGCGTGTGCTGTCGTTGTTCCTGTCGTTGTTGTTGCTGTTTGGTCCTTAAGTCTCACTGGCTGCGTGATGAGCTGAAAAGTGAGCTTTAATGATGGCGTAGAGAAAACAAAAGTAATTCATATTATACTTATGATTTGAGTTATTATTACAATTTGTACCTTAAGCTGATCATTTAGTTGCACAGTGGCGGAAAGAGCTTAAAGAGCACTATAATATTACATTTGTATACTTAAGGGTATTATAATTTTGTACCTCTAGCTAATGCATGCAGAAAGAATTATCTCCGACCCCATAAAGTTAATCAGCGACAACAGACGATCAATATAATATCAAATATACAGCCGTGGAATTTTGGTTGCGTTCATATAAAAATTGTAAAAGTTATTTAAGAAATCATTTCGGCTATTTTTCAATCTATGGTATACTTTTAATATAGAACTATATCGATATATCAATTTGTAGGGTTTGGTATATTTTATTATTTTCTTTTTATATTATTTTCATTCAATTTCTTTGACTATTTATCGATCGTAATAATTTCACTTTCGTTCAGCTGTAGAATTTTAACTTTAGCACTTTCGGCAAATCGAAAAGTTTGCAAAGCTAATGTCAAACAAAATGCTTAACGCAAACCTTTCAAGCGAACCAAGCAACATTTGTGCCATACACAAAACAACAACAACAACAACAACAACGACGAGAAATAAGAACAAATAGTCAGAAAAGGCTGCAATAAAATCAGCCAAGTGCAAGTTTAATGAAAAAGGAACTGCAAATGGAAATTGTTCGCACTCGACTGTTAGTTTTCCCATTCCCATTCCCATTCCCTTTTCTCTTGCTTCTATCTTTGTGTATAAGGTATATTTTGCAGCATACTTTTGGGCAGTTAAGCCCTTTTGTCAACAGACTGCGTTGTAACTTAGCTCGTTGTCTTCGTCTGCGTTTGCGGTTCTCTAAATGGAACGTCAGGCAGTTGAAGCAATTGTTGCCATTCCACGTTGTTGATATTCGCATTTATATTGTTGTTGTTGTTGTTGTTGCTTGTGAGTCTGTCAATGTATAGTCGACTTTTTGGCGCTGGATGGCGACTAATTTCATGACCACATTTAAACGTATTGATTTTGTGTGTGTTTATATGTATATATTATAGGGAGTATACGTATAAATATATACAGTGTCTATGTGATTGATATATTTATTTATTTGCAAAACTTTTAAGCCTCTCGCTGCACTGTGTCCGCCATATTACGTATACGCATTTCACATTTACACATGACTGCAGGGCACTGAAAGCCAGGCGCCCTCTCATATGCACACAAACAGGCACACACATGCACGTACATGTGTCGACATGTGTGTATGTGAACTGCAGTGTCGCTCTTAATTGACATTATAGCCTACTACTTTATGTGCATACACTTTTGGTAGGCAGTGTGCGAGCTGCCGACATGTAAATGCGACTGGCTTGCATGTGTCACGGCACTCACACCAGCCCATACTCCATGTGTGTACCTCAATATGCGTGCGTCTCTCTGCATGTGTGTGTGTGTGTGTGTGTGCGTCTGTGTGAATGACAAAAGTGTCAGTGTCAACATTAAAAGCGGATTTAAAATCACTCACTCACTGGGCGCTGCTGACAGAGTCAGAGCGTAAAAGCCTTTGGCCTCCTGAACCATGTTTCCCAATGCCAGAGCGACAGAGACAGAGACAGTGGTAGAAAGCGAGAAAGAGATGGAGCAGTGCAGCCAGCAAAAAGTTATTGTAAATATTCCAATTGGGTGAAAGTTAAAGTTATGCATAAAACTGCAAGCGAAATGTGAAAGAGTACAAAATATTAAAATACATTGTAATTATTCTTTTTAATTGCCGCTTAATGCTTGTTAAAAGAAATTTATGTGCGAGAATTTTAATACATTGATATTTTAAACTGAACCTTTAATATTTTGTGAAAATTGATTCGTATAAATGAAAATGAATTACAACAAAATTAATCAACTTTATGTGGTCGTAATGTAGTAACAAACAATATTATAAATAGCAACTTTTTCGACATTTGCATTATATATTAAAGTTAGTCCAATATTTAAGTAAATTTGAAAAATTTTTTGAGAAATATACATATTTAGTTATATTACAATTCCAGTATCTATTTAACAGTTCAAATATGTTTTACAAAGCTGAACAATTTAATCAAATCATAGAAGACAATCTTTAAAATAAAATCGGTTTATTTCATCAAAAGTTTATTGGTTAAATTCTTTACGAAGAACCACAGCTGTTGCAGTCAATAATATGCGGCTTTATGTTTATCTATCATCTCAAAATAAGGTAAAATGTGTAACAAATTGTAACGCTTATCGAGACATCAATTTGTCACTCGACTGGCTGGAGTTGGACCCATGCTGTGGATTGTGGCTATGAGGTGCTTGAGCTGGCATCAACAATGCCCATTATGCACTATTATGCACTTTACAATTGCTAAGCCAAATGCGATGCTCATCTTAAGCCCCGTTCCCCCATCCTCCTTCTCGCTACTGAGGGGTGAAGGGCACGAGCCAAAACACCCCATCGCCATTTGCCAACCGCATCGAATCACTTCAAGTGTTTATTTTTTTTCTCTGCAATTTCACGGTTTCTTCTCACCCCTCCTCGGCAATCAAAAAGAGAACATTAGGTGTGTTGCCTTATTTACTTTTCATTTGCCTGCCAAATACGCGTTTTTTACATTTCTTGCGTAATTTTGTTATTACTCGAGCAAACATAAAGCTCCCGGATGTTGTCTTCACTCATTATGTTTGTTACGATTGCAGCGATGATGCTTCGCGCTTTTCAGCTTACGAACTCGACTCGCAACCATTCGAAATTCGACGTTCAGGATTCTCCATTCAGCATCGTCCATTGTCCATTACCCATTAATGTGGGACTCGGGTTGATGATCATTCATTGGGATTTTTGCGTGTCTCGGTCGTGAAGTCGCTGCGAACTCTGGGAATTCGGCAGCTGCTTAACATCCGTTTCACTCGCCTTTTGCGCTTTGTCTCTATTCTCTCTTCGCTCCTGTCTCCGCTCTCCGCTCTGCCACTTATCATTAATTTTTCTACCGTATTTCTTTGCCCTGGCATTCTGACATTTTTGCCATTGCCTTCGTTTTTCTGATCCCGTCCCCTGTTTTGACATAATTGTTTTTGCTTCCATGCGTTTGTAGTTCACGCTCCCTTCACTTCTCACTCACTTCTTTCCACTTCACCCCCGCCTAGTTCTGACCATCGCACGTCTCTCTACCCTAATTAATTGATTAGCTTCAGCAAATCGGTCAATATGTTTTGCTTTTCCTTGCACACTGTGTTTTTATTGCTCTCCACGCTCTGAGGATGCGTAATGAGTTGCTAATTAGATTTGTTCATTGTACCTTTTTTTCTTCAAATCAACTCAGCACTTTTTGGGAGTCTTTCCAGGTGTTTAAGTCTATTCTATAAAATAAAAGTGACGGAATAAATTTCTTAAAATTCATTCTATTTGAAGAATCAACAAATTTATAAAAAAAAAAACAACATATTTAAGAAATCTCTGAAAATATATTAAAAAAATATTCGATAAAACTAGATCTACCAAATATATATTTAGAGAAACTATATGTATATTTTATCTTTCTTAATATAATTTATTCTTAAAATTGATATGATAATATTAGAAATATACATAAACTAAACTTTTATTTTTCTTAAAGAAGCAAAACATTTTTAATTTCACATTGATTTTAAAATATTTAAGATTTTCAAAAATTATTTCTATACAATATTTTTTTTCAAATAAAGTTATTTCGATAATTGATTATATTTTTGAATCTATGTATATACATATTTTTTATTATTTTCCCATTTATTTTTTCCACTCAGAGATTTGACCTTTGCTCATGATATTTAGCATCCGACCTAACCTCAAAATGGCTGTGAGCAGCGAACCCAAAAAACGCCTCAAGTTGCAGGCATAAAAAAGGCAACACGACTTTTGCATTTTGCATTTCATAACTTTTCCAGTAATCAAATTGGTTGGAACTTAATTTCTTCTTTCTTGACGCAACTTTCGCACTTTGGCGACGAAAACAAAATGGCGTCGCCTCAAGAAAAGTTGAAGATGGATGAAGATTGGAGCAGGCGAGAAAAATTGAATGGGAGGGAAATGAGGACTGTTTTTTATGTTTTTTAATTTTTGCTTATGCCCGTTAATTTTTTGCCTTTTTCACACGTTTCTTTGTTTGCCCGAAGGATGAGAAGTAGCATAAAAGTGTCGCGTGCAAAGGGTTAGAAGTGCTCAAGGTTTCACTTGAAGTTGGGTTACAATTTTTCGTTTGGGTTCTCAACTTTCCTTTTTTTTTTTTTGCGTGCAGACCGCAGTTTTTAAGGAGTCTCTCTCTCTCGCGGGTGAAATTTGTCGCAAGTTTGTTTGATGCCGCTTAACCCGCAGCGTAAAAATTTGATGAGTTTGGCATTTTCTTTAATTGAAATTTGTGATCTTTTGAGAGCTTTGCTTTTTTGCTGTTGCATACTTTCTGGCGCTAGTTTGCAATGCCATCAGCCAGAGGCCGTCAAGTGGCTGCAGTCACTTTCCATAGAAAGCGAGAGAGAGAGAGAGACTCAGAGATAGACTCACGAATTCACTCACACATGCGATTAGCTGCGGATTAAAATGTCACCCCTTTTGCGCAGCGTCACGCACAAGATACAAGATAGAAACATGCACATGCTATAGATACATTTAATTACAAACAAATAAAAGTCATGACAGCAACCCACACTCAAACATGTGTGTGTGTGTGTGTGTGTGTGTGTGTCTGTGACGCGAATGAACTCGATCCTGGTCCAGGCTTGGGGCATATGCAACAGTTCACACGACCAGACCTGTCCCAGGACTTTTGTATCTTTGTATCCTTGCATCTGTGTATCTCCGCATTTTAATAATCGGTTTATTATGCCTGCTTCTATTCAGATGTGTACGTGTGTGTGTGTGTGTGTGTGTGTGGGCGCATCAAGAAGCGACTTATACACACACACACACACACACACACACACTCAGACAAGTGTTACTTTCTATTTGCTATTTGAGTTCG